>NW_020526268.1:0-2500 GCF_003368295.1 Carassius auratus | reverse complement strand
TTTTTTTTCATTTTAATTATGATGCTTAAATATTTGGTAATTATATATTTAATAGTTTTTACAGTTTTTTCTTAAACGATTAAATGCAGCCTTGTTGAGCAGAAGATACTTAACGACTTTAAAAACTCGATGGTATTTCTGTTTTCTATGGTGTATTTCTATAGCAGTGTTTAGACTATTATGAGAGTGTGTTGATCAGCATCTGCTCTGAACGGAGGTAAATCTGGGTGTTTTGGGGTGTCTCTTTCCGTCTCAGGGATCTTGGAGGTTCTTCACTGTATTCTGATCGAAAGTCCAGAGGCTCTGAACATCATCCAGAGAGGACACATCAAAACCATCATCTCTCTGCTCTACAAACACGGACGAAACCACAAGGTCAGTCTGACGCCCCTGACTCTCTGGGTAGTGTACGGTAGTTCTGGGGAGTCATGGTGTGTGTGTGTGTGTGTGTGTGTGTGTGTGTGTGTGTGTCTCAGATCCTGGACGTCCTTTGCTCTCTGTGTGTGTGTAACGGAGTCGCTGTCAGAGCCAATCAGAACCTGATCTGTGATCACCTGCTGCCCAGACGAGATCTGCTGCTGCAGACGCGATTGGTCAACGACGTCCAGAGGTCAGAGCTGCTCATAATGTGGAAACAACAACAGCAACAAAAAATTATTTATTTATTATGAAAAAAAATATATATATATATATTTGAGAATTACTTTTATTAAATATAAATCTTTTTTTATGATATAATTATATTAACATTTTTTTGTATTTTTATTTATGTATATATATTTATGATAAACAATGTTTTTTCCGCATTATTAAATCTAAATGTGTTTTAATCATTTATAAAAAACATTCTTCGTTACTAATGATGATTAAATAATTGTTTATGATGATTAATTATAAATTGTTTTATAAATTGTATTTATATATATATTTATAATTTATTGTAAATGTATATATAATTATTTTATATTGATGATTTTATATAAATCTATGCATGTTTATTATTTATTTCAAGTAATTTTTATTTTAAATAGTTTATTTCAGTTTAATTATACATTGTTATTATATATACATATACATTTATTTATAATTTAATTAATATATATATATTTTTTCTTTTATTAATGATGATTAAATAGATATTCTGCTCCCTGTAGAGGTTTATCTGTGTGTGTTGTGTTCGTTTGCAGCATGAGGCCCAATATCTTCGTGGGAGTCAGCGAAGGCTCCGCCCAGTACAGGAAGTGGTATTTTGAGCTGATGATCGATCACGTGGATCACTTCCTGACGGGCGAGCCGTCGCACCTGCGGGTGGGCTGGGCGTCCACTAAAGGCTATGCTCCCTACCCGGGCGGCGGAGAGGGCTGGGGGGGCAATGGTGTAGGGGACGATCTCTACTCCTACGGCTTCGATGGACTGCACCTGTGGTCAGGTACCACAGCACTGCGCGCCCTACATGGACAGCTGACTTCTGAGGCAGCACACGGATGGCTGGTTTCCAGATGGACGGAACGATTTGTGACGGGAAACCCTGATCCGGCTTGTTAAATTAATAAATAAATAAATAAATAACCCTGTACTAATAAGAATAAAAACATGGCAGCTATAAATGTTGGGTAATATAAAAAATTCAGGGCGAAAAATTTTACGTGTTAATAAAGCATTTACGCGAATTCTTTTTTAGTTGCGCTAATTTTATTAATGCAGTGCGTTTTCTATTTCAGGGTTTTCCGCGGGTCTTAGAAAGACTTAAAAGGTCTTACATTTAGTTTAATCATATTTATGTCTATAAAAGTCTTAAATGGTTGAAGTAAATCTTAATTATGAGTAAAGGAGATCTTGAATTTGGGGAGGGAAAGACCAGAATTGCGATATGGCTTAGTGCGACAATTAAACTTCAGAAGGCAATGATTTCATTAAATACGAAATAAATGTTATGCAGCAAACACGCAGTTGTAAATGTGAACCGGTGGTTTATAAAAATCTAAACAATGAAGCCAGTAAAATATATTTATATGTTGTTAATTAATTAATATAATAATTAATTAATAATATTTGTGAAAATAATAATTGATACTTTTGAATTTTGATTCAGTTTTCTAAAAAAAAAAAATAGTTTGTTTGTGTTGAAAACAATAAGAATGGATAAAAATTTGCAATTTAGTTGCGATTAATCACGAGTTAACTTGTGACAATCATGCGATTAATCGTGATTAAATATTTAATCAACTGACAGCCCTATTCAAATTTAACTTAATTTTAAGTATTTAAATAAATTTACTGGGTGATTATTTAAATACAATTATTTAAAATTAAAATATTAGGTGATTATTAAATGTATTTAAAATGTAAATATTGGGTGATTTTAGTACATTTAAATTCAAATATCGACTGATTACATAATACTATTGGGCAAATGTTAAATAATGTAATTAATATAAAGTTATTTTAATTTATAAAAGTTAAATAAGTTAAATAATTAAATTTTAATTCAATTATTTAA
>NW_020526267.1:0-20144 GCF_003368295.1 Carassius auratus | reverse complement strand
GTTTTTGTGCATATAACTTCTAACACATTAAAAACTGTCTTACAGCATTGCAGAAAACATTGTACTTCATAAGACATAAGCTGTTTCAGTTTGGCAAGATTTGCACTGAATACTGAATGAAACAGCTTTATCTAATAGAGAGAAAAGCTTTTGAGCAGATTTGGGCTTGATTTCACTTCATTTGAACAGAAACACTATTTCAGCATTACTGGACTCAGAAAGCTGTAAACTGACAATCTTGATCATTGAAGTCCTAACATTAGTTTTTGTGCATATAACTTCTAACACATTAAAAACTGTCTTACAGCATTGCAGAAAACATTGTACTTCATAAGACATAAGCTTGTTTCAGTTTGGCAAGATTTGCACTGAATACTGAATGAAACAGCTTTATCTAATAGAGAGAAAAGCTTTTGAGCAGATTTGGGCTTGATTTCACTTCATTTCAACAGAAACACTATTTCAGCATTACTGGACTCAGAAAGCTGTAAACTGACAATCTTGATCATTGAAGTCCTAACATTAGTTTTTGTGCATATAACTTCTAACACATTAAAAACTGTCTTACAGCATTGCAGAAAACATTGTACTTCATAAGACATAAGCTTGTTTCAGTTTGGCAAGATTTGCACTGAATACTGAATGAAACAGCTTTATCTAATAGAGAGAAAAGCTTTTGAGCAGATTTGGGCTTGATTTCACTTCATTTCAACAGAAACACTATTTCAGCATTACTGGACTCAGAAAGCTGTAAACTGACAATCTTGATCATTGAAGTCCTAACATAAGTTTTTGTGCATATAACTTCTAACACATTAAAAACTGTCTTACAGCATTGCAGAAAACATTGTACTTCATAAGACATAAGCTTGTTTCAGTTTGGCAAGATTTGCACTGAATACTGAATGAAACAGCTTTATCTAATAGAGAGAAAAGCTTTTGAGCAGATTTGGGCTTGATTTCACTTCATTTCAACAGAAACACTATTTCAGCATTACTGGACTCAGAAAGCTGTAAACTGACAATCTTGATCATTGAAGTCCTAACATTAGTTTTTGTGCATATAACTTCTAACACATTAAAAACTGTCTTACAGCATTGCAGAAAACATTGTACTTCATAAGACATAAGCTTGTTTCAGTTTGGCAAGATTTGCACTGAATACTGAATGAAACAGCTTTATCTAATAGAGAGAAAAGCTTTTGAGCAGATTTGGGCTTGATTTCACTTCATTTCAACAGAAACACTATTTCAGCATTACTGGACTCAGAAAGCTGTAAACTGACAATCTTGATCATTGAAGTCCTAACATTAGTTTTTGTGCATATAACTTCTAACACATTAAAAACTGTCTTACAGCATTGCAGAAAACATTGTACTTCATAAGACATAAGCTTGTTTCAGTTTGGCAAGATTTGCACTGAATACTGAATGAAACAGCTTTATCTAATAGAGAGAAAAGCTTTTGAGCAGATTTGGGCTTGATTTCACTTCATTTCAACAGAAACACTATTTCAGCATTACTGGACTCAGAAAGCTGTAAACTGACAATCTTGATCATTGAAGTCCTAACATTAGTTTTTGTGCATATAACTTCTAACACATTAAAAACTGTCTTACAGCATTGCAGAAAACATTGTACTTCATAAGACATAAGCTTGTTTCAGTTTGGCAAGATTTGCACTGAATACTGAATGAAACAGCTTTATCTAATAGAGAGAAAAGCTTTTGAGCAGATTTGGGCTTGATTTCACTTCATTTCAACAGAAACACTATTTCAGCATTACTGGACTCAGAAAGCTGTAAACTGACAATCTTGATCATTGAAGTCCTAACATAGTTTTTGTGCATATAACTTCTAACACATTAAAAACTGTCTTACAGCATTGCAGAAAACATTGTACTTCATAAGACATAAGCTTGTTTCAGTTTGGCAAGATTTGCACTGAATACTGAATGAAACAGCTTTATCTAATAGAGAGAAAAGCTTTTGAGCAGATTTGGGCTTGATTTCACTTCATTTCAACAGAAACACTATTTCAGCATTACTGGACTCAGAAAGCTGTAAACTGACAATCTTGATCATTGAAGTCCTAACATTAGTTTTTGTGCATATAACTTCTAACACATTAAAAACTGTCTTACAGCATTGCAGAAAACATTGTACTTCATAAGACATAAGCTTGTTTCAGTTTGGCAAGATTTGCACTGAATACTGAATGAAACAGCTTTATCTAATAGAGAGAAAAGCTTTTGAGCAGATTTGGGCTTGATTTCACTTCATTTCAACAGAAACACTATTTCAGCATTACTGGACTCAGAAAGCTGTAAACTGACAATCTTGATCATTGAAGTCCTAACATTAGTTTTTGTGCATATAACTTCTAACACATTAAAAACTGTCTTACAGCATTGCAGAAAACATTGTACTTCATAAGACATAAGCTTGTTTCAGTTTGGCAAGATTTGCACTGAATACTGAATGAAACAGCTTTATCTAATAGAGAGAAAAGCTTTTGAGCAGATTTGGGCTTGATTTCACTTCATTTCAACAGAAACACTATTTCAGCATTACTGGACTCAGAAAGCTGTAAACTGACAATCTTGATCATTGAAGTCCTAACATTAGTTTTTGTGCATATAACTTCTAACACATTAAAAACTGTCTTACAGCATTGCAGAAAACATTGTACTTCATAAGACATAAGCTTGTTTCAGTTTGGCAAGATTTGCACTGAATACTGAATGAAACAGCTTTATCTAATAGAGAGAAAAGCTTTTGAGCAGATTTGGGCTTGATTTCACTTCATTTCAACAGAAACACTATTTCAGCATTACTGGACTCAGAAAGCTGTAAACTGACAATCTTGATCATTGAAGTCCTAACATTAGTTTTTGTGCATATAACTTCTAACACATTAAAAACTGTCTTACAGCATTGCAGAAAACATTGTACTTCATAAGACATAAGCTTGTTTCAGTTTGGCAAGATTTGCACTGAATACTGAATGAAACAGCTTTATCTAATAGAGAGAAAAGCTTTTGAGCAGATTTGGGCTTGATTTCACTTCATTTCAACAGAAACACTATTTCAGCATTACTGGACTCAGAAAGCTGTAAACTGACAATCTTGATCATTGAAGTCCTAACATTAGTTTTTGTGCATATAACTTCTAACACATTAAAAACTGTCTTACAGCATTGCAGAAAACATTGTACTTCATAAGACATAAGCTTGTTTCAGTTTGGCAAGATTTGCACTGAATACTGAATGAAACAGCTTTATCTAATAGAGAGAAAAGCTTTTGAGCAGATTTGGGCTTGATTTCACTTCATTTCAACAGAAACACTATTTCAGCATTACTGGACTCAGAAAGCTGTAAACTGACAATCTTGATCATTGAAGTCCTAACATTAGTTTTTGTGCATATAACTTCTAACACATTAAAAACTGTCTTACAGCATTGCAGAAAACATTGTACTTCATAAGACATAAGCTTGTTTCAGTTTGGCAAGATTTGCACTGAATACTGAATGAAACAGCTTTATCTAATAGAGAGAAAAGCTTTTGAGCAGATTTGGGCTTGATTTCACTTCATTTCAACAGAAACACTATTTCAGCATTACTGGACTCAGAAAGCTGTAAACTGACAATCTTGATCATTGAAGTCCTAACATTAGTTTTTGTGCATATAACTTCTAACACATTAAAAACTGTCTTACAGCATTGCAGAAAACATTGTACTTCATAAGACATAAGCTTGTTTCAGTTTGGCAAGATTTGCACTGAATACTGAATGAAACAGCTTTATCTAATAGAGAGAAAAGCTTTTGAGCAGATTTGGGCTTGATTTCACTTCATTTCAACAGAAACACTATTTCAGCATTACTGGACTCAGAAAGCTGTAAACTGACAATCTTGATCATTGAAGTCCTAACATTAGTTTTTGTGCATATAACTTCTAACACATTAAAAACTGTCTTACAGCATTGCAGAAAACATTGTACTTCATAAGACATAAGCTTGTTTCAGTTTGGCAAGATTTGCACTGAATACTGAATGAAACAGCTTTATCTAATAGAGAGAAAAGCTTTTGAGCAGATTTGGGCTTGATTTCACTTCATTTCAACAGAAACACTATTTCAGCATTACTGGACTCAGAAAGCTGTAAACTGACAATCTTGATCATTGAAGTCCTAACATTAGTTTTTGTGCATATAACTTCTAACACATTAAAAACTGTCTTACAGCATTGCAGAAAACATTGTACTTCATAAGACATAAGCTTGTTTCAGTTTGGCAAGATTTGCACTGAATACTGAATGAAACAGCTTTATCTAATAGAGAGAAAAGCTTTTGAGCAGATTTGGGCTTGATTTCACTTCATTTCAACAGAAACACTATTTCAGCATTACTGGACTCAGAAAGCTGTAAACTGACAATCTTGATCATTGAAGTCCTAACATTAGTTTTTGTGCATATAACTTCTAACACATTAAAAACTGTCTTACAGCATTGCAGAAAACATTGTACTTCATAAGACATAAGCTTGTTTCAGTTTGGCAAGATTTGCACTGAATACTGAATGAAACAGCTTTATCTAATAGAGAGAAAAGCTTTTGAGCAGATTTGGGCTTGATTTCACTTCATTTCAACAGAAACACTATTTCAGCATTACTGGACTCAGAAAGCTGTAAACTGACAATCTTGATCATTGAAGTCCTAACATTAGTTTTTGTGCATATAACTTCTAACACATTAAAAACTGTCTTACAGCATTGCAGAAAACATTGTACTTCATAAGACATAAGCTTGTTTCAGTTTGGCAAGATTTGCACTGAATACTGAATGAAACAGCTTTATCTAATAGAGAGAAAAGCTTTTGAGCAGATTTGGGCTTGATTTCACTTCATTTCAACAGAAACACTATTTCAGCATTACTGGACTCAGAAAGCTGTAAACTGACAATCTTGATCATTGAAGTCCTAACATAAGTTTTTGTGCATATAACTTCTAACACATTAAAAACTGTCTTACAGCATTGCAGAAAACATTGTACTTCATAAGACATAAGCTTGTTTCAGTTTGGCAAGATTTGCACTGAATACTGAATGAAACAGCTTTATCTAATAGAGAGAAAAGCTTTTGAGCAGATTTGGGCTTGATTTCACTTCATTTCAACAGAAACACTATTTCAGCATTACTGGACTCAGAAAGCTGTAAACTGACAATCTTGATCATTGAAGTCCTAACATTAGTTTTTGTGCATATAACTTCTAACACATTAAAAACTGTCTTACAGCATTGCAGAAAACATTGTACTTCATAAGACATAAGCTTGTTTCAGTTTGGCAAGATTTGCACTGAATACTGAATGAAACAGCTTTATCTAATAGAGAGAAAAGCTTTTGAGCAGATTTGGGCTTGATTTCACTTCATTTCAACAGAAACACTATTTCAGCATTACTGGACTCAGAAAGCTGTAAACTGACAATCTTGATCATTGAAGTCCTAACATTAGTTTTTGTGCATATAACTTCTAACACATTAAAAACTGTCTTACAGCATTGCAGAAAACATTGTACTTCATAAGACATAAGCTTGTTTCAGTTTGGCAAGATTTGCACTGAATACTGAATGAAACAGCTTTATCTAATAGAGAGAAAAGCTTTTGAGCAGATTTGGGCTTGATTTCACTTCATTTCAACAGAAACACTATTTCAGCATTACTGGACTCAGAAAGCTGTAAACTGACAATCTTGATCATTGAAGTCCTAACATTAGTTTTTGTGCATATAACTTCTAACACATTAAAAACTGTCTTACAGCATTGCAGAAAACATTGTACTTCATAAGACATAAGCTTGTTTCAGTTTGGCAAGATTTGCACTGAATACTGAATGAAACAGCTTTATCTAATAGAGAGAAAAGCTTTTGAGCAGATTTGGGCTTGATTTCACTTCATTTCAACAGAAACACTATTTCAGCATTACTGGACTCAGAAAGCTGTAAACTGACAATCTTGATCATTGAAGTCCTAACATTAGTTTTTGTGCATATAACTTCTAACACATTAAAAACTGTCTTACAGCATTGCAGAAAACATTGTACTTCATAAGACATAAGCTTGTTTCAGTTTGGCAAGATTTGCACTGAATACTGAATGAAACAGCTTTATCTAATAGAGAGAAAAGCTTTTGAGCAGATTTGGGCTTGATTTCACTTCATTTCAACAGAAACACTATTTCAGCATTACTGGACTCAGAAAGCTGTAAACTGACAATCTTGATCATTGAAGTCCTAACATTAGTTTTTGTGCATATAACTTCTAACACATTAAAAACTGTCTTACAGCATTGCAGAAAACATTGTACTTCATAAGACATAAGCTTGTTTCAGTTTGGCAAGATTTGCACTGAATACTGAATGAAACAGCTTTATCTAATAGAGAGAAAAGCTTTTGAGCAGATTTGGGCTTGATTTCACTTCATTTCAACAGAAACACTATTTCAGCATTACTGGACTCAGAAAGCTGTAAACTGACAATCTTGATCATTGAAGTCCTAACATAAGTTTTTGTGCATATAACTTCTAACACATTAAAAACTGTCTTACAGCATTGCAGAAAACATTGTACTTCATAAGACATAAGCTTGTTTCAGTTTGGCAAGATTTGCACTGAATACTGAATGAAACAGCTTTATCTAATAGAGAGAAAAGCTTTTGAGCAGATTTGGGCTTGATTTCACTTCATTTCAACAGAAACACTATTTCAGCATTACTGGACTCAGAAAGCTGTAAACTGACAATCTTGATCATTGAAGTCCTAACATTAGTTTTTGTGCATATAACTTCTAACACATTAAAAACTGTCTTACAGCATTGCAGAAAACATTGTACTTCATAAGACATAAGCTTGTTTCAGTTTGGCAAGATTTGCACTGAATACTGAATGAAACAGCTTTATCTAATAGAGAGAAAAGCTTTTGAGCAGATTTGGGCTTGATTTCACTTCATTTCAACAGAAACACTATTTCAGCATTACTGGACTCAGAAAGCTGTAAACTGACAATCTTGATCATTGAAGTCCTAACATTAGTTTTTGTGCATATAACTTCTAACACATTAAAAACTGTCTTACAGCATTGCAGAAAACATTGTACTTCATAAGACATAAGCTTGTTTCAGTTTGGCAAGATTTGCACTGAATACTGAATGAAACAGCTTTATCTAATAGAGAGAAAAGCTTTTGAGCAGATTTGGGCTTGATTTCACTTCATTTCAACAGAAACACTATTTCAGCATTACTGGACTCAGAAAGCTGTAAACTGACAATCTTGATCATTGAAGTCCTAACATTAGTTTTTGTGCATATAACTTCTAACACATTAAAAACTGTCTTACAGCATTGCAGAAAACATTGTACTTCATAAGACATAAGCTTGTTTCAGTTTGGCAAGATTTGCACTGAATACTGAATGAAACAGCTTTATCTAATAGAGAGAAAAGCTTTTGAGCAGATTTGGGCTTGATTTCACTTCATTTCAACAGAAACACTATTTCAGCATTACTGGACTCAGAAAGCTGTAAACTGACAATCTTGATCATTGAAGTCCTAACATTAGTTTTTGTGCATATAACTTCTAACACATTAAAAACTGTCTTACAGCATTGCAGAAAACATTGTACTTCATAAGACATAAGCTTGTTTCAGTTTGGCAAGATTTGCACTGAATACTGAATGAAACAGCTTTATCTAATAGAGAGAAAAGCTTTTGAGCAGATTTGGGCTTGATTTCACTTCATTTCAACAGAAACACTATTTCAGCATTACTGGACTCAGAAAGCTGTAAACTGACAATCTTGATCATTGAAGTCCTAACATAAGTTTTTGTGCATATAACTTCTAACACATTAAAAACTGTCTTACAGCATTGCAGAAAACATTGTACTTCATAAGACATAAGCTTGTTTCAGTTTGGCAAGATTTGCACTGAATACTGAATGAAACAGCTTTATCTAATAGAGAGAAAAGCTTTTGAGCAGATTTGGGCTTGATTTCACTTCATTTCAACAGAAACACTATTTCAGCATTACTGGACTCAGAAAGCTGTAAACTGACAATCTTGATCATTGAAGTCCTAACATTAGTTTTTGTGCATATAACTTCTAACACATTAAAAACTGTCTTACAGCATTGCAGAAAACATTGTACTTCATAAGGCATAAGCTTGTTTCAGTTTGGCAAGATTTGCACTGAATACTGAATGAAACAGCTTTATCTAATAGAGAGAAAAGCTTTTGAGCAGATTTGGGCTTGATTTCACTTCATTTCAACAGAAACACTATTTCAGCATTACTGGACTCAGAAAGCTGTAAACTGACAATCTTGATCATTGAAGTCCTAACATAAGTTTTTGTGCATATAACTTCTAACACATTAAAAACTGTCTTACAGCATTGCAGAAAACGTCTCGGGTTACTTGACTGTAACCCTGTTCCCTGAAAAAGCGGGAACGAGATGCTGCGCTCAATAGCGCTAATGAGAACATTCTTTGTTCGACCGGTTGTGAAGCATGTGTGTCAAACACGCCAATAATTGGCTTTAAATAACCTCGGCAGGTGACGTCACTGATAAAGTGCACCTGCAGGTTATAAATAGACGTGAAACGGAAACGTCCTCAGGTTACCCCTTTGTCTGAAGAGACGTCTGGACACGTCGACAGTGCGGCATTGAGGCGCAGCATCTCGTTCCCGCTTTTTCAGGGAACAGGGTTACAGTCAAGTAACCCGAGACGTTCCCTTTCAAAAGCTACACTCGATGCTGCGCTCAATAGCGCTAATGGGAACGAGAATACCAACGCCGCCGCACTGTAAGTGTCTGGACCCCCAAGGTTGTGTAGTGTGTGCGCACATACATCGAAGAGGTCTCAGACATGACCCATGTGGATGTGGACTCAAGGGCATGAGAGCCCGGAGTACCATGGACATCCAAACTATAGAATCTGACAAATGTGTGCGGAAAGGGCCGACCTGCCGCATCACACACTTGCTGCAAGGGCGCACCTCAAGCCATTGAAGATGCAACCCAACTGGTGAAATGGGCACTACCTCCTAGAGGCGAAGTGTGACCACGCGCCTCGTAGGCTAGGGCAATATCAACCCTCACCCAATGTGAAACTGCTTGCCTGGTGGCAGCCGCACCCTTGACTGCGGCTCCCATGGCATATGAAAAGCTGCTCTGACTTACGCCACTGGCTAGTGCGGTGGAAGTAAATCTGAAGAGCACAAACTGGACACAGTAAGTGAAGTCTCTTCTGCTCCGGTGTTGTAGATGGCGGAGGACAGGAGACTTTGGAAATTAGTAGGATGGACATCCAAACTATAGAATCTGACAAATGTGTGCGGAAAGGACCAACCTGCCGCATCACACACTTGCTGCAAGGGCGCACCTCAAGCCATTGAAAATGCAACCCAATTGGTGAAATGGGCACTACCTCCTAGAGGCGAAGTGTGACCACGCGCCTCGTAGGCTAGGACAATAGCAACCCTCACCCAATGTGAAACTGTTTGCCTGATGGCAGCCGCACCCCTGACTGCGGCCCCCACGGCATATGAAAAGCTGCTCTGACTTACGCCACTGGCTAGTGCGGTGGAAGTAAATCTGAAGAGCACATACTGGACACAGTAAGTGAAGTCTCTTCTGCTCCGGTGTTGTAGATGGCGGAGGACAGGAGACTTTGGAAATTAGTAGGATGGAGATCCAAACTATAGAACCTGACAAATGTGTGCGGAAAGGACCAACCTGCCGCATCATACACTTGAGCAGGAACATCCCTCACCCAATGTGAAACTGTTTGCCCGGAGGCAGCCGCCCCCCCCCCCCCCGGTTGCGGCTCCCATGGCACATGAAAAGCTGCTCTGACTTACGGCACTGGCAAGTGCGGTGGACGTAAGTCTGAAGAGCACGTACTGGATACAGTAAGGAACATCCGGAAGATAATTAGGGTGAGGATGCAAGATAGCTTTGCCTAGGAGCTGAACTAGAACAGGATGGCAGGACTGACAAGCCTGCAAATCCCGAAATCTCCTTAGAGAGGTAATGGTCATAAGAGAAACCATCTTAGAGTCAGAAGCCTGGCAGGCGCTGATTCTAATGGTTCGAAAGGGGTGCCAGCCAACCCCTCAAGCACTACGGGCTGAACCCCCTGAAGGGGTCGTAGGTCAAGTAGGTGCCTCAACCCCTTAGCCCCCCGAATGAAGCGGGCGACTAAAGGGTGCTTTCCCACATTAATCCCATCAATCAGACCGTGGCAAGCCGAAATAGCGGCCACATAGGTTCTGAGAGTACTAGGGCCTGTGCCTGAGGACAATTTATATTGCAGAAACTCCAGTACTGAAACAATTTGGCAGTGAGCTGGGTCTGCATGCTGTGTCATGCACCAGCCCTCAGAAACACTCCATATAAGGGCATAAGTTCTTCTAGTAGAGGGAGGAAAGGCTTAAGGACGCAGTCTGGGCCACGCATGGGCCATAGCGTCCAGACCCAGGGGAGCTGGATGAGTCAGAGATGTAGAGGGGACATTGTGTGAGGTCCACTTCAGCTACTTGAAATCTTTCTCAGATTTGACTACTTAGGGGTGGAGTTTCCATTTCCCGTGTTTCACAGCTTGTCTGGACAGCAAGTCTGCTCCCACATTCATATGCCCAGGAATGTAAGTCGCCCTGAGGGACAGGAACTTTTCCTGTGCCCAAAGCAGAACCTGGAGCGCTAACTCGTCTGAGCGGCGCGACTGCAGTCTGCCCTGGCGATTTATGTAAGAGACTACAGATGTGTTGTCCACCCGCACTAGGACATGGTAGCCTCTCAACTGCTGGAGGAAGTATTTCAGGGCCAGAAATACAGTCTTCATTTCGAGGCAATTGATGTGCCAATTCGAGAAGATGACCTCTCCAGATCCCTTGAGCTGGACAGCCAACTAAGGCCGCTCCCCAGCCCATGAGGGAAGCGTCTGTCATTAGCATCTTGCGATGACAACACGGACCTAGAGTGGGACCCAAAGTCAGAAACCGGGGTCTGAACCACATAGATAGGGTACGAAGCCCCTGGCGCGTAACCCTTAATTGCCACTGGGGATTGGCCCTTGGATGAAATCCCCTGGCTCTGAGCCACAACTGAAACGGTCTCATGTGCAGGAGGCCCAAAGGTATCACCGTGGATGCAGCTGCCATGAGACCTAAATCCTTCTGAAAGTGATAAACAGTGACTTTCTGGCCTAGCTTGATGTTCTTTAGGGTGTTTAGAATGGATTTGATGCATGCAGGAGACAGTTGTGCCTGCGTTATGATCGAATCATAATACCACACCCAAATACGTTGTCCTCTGAGCCGGAGAGAGAACGCTTTTCTTGGCGTTGAGTCTCAACCCCAGAGATTCGAGATGAGCTAGGACGACATGCTGATGTCGAAGCGCAAGCTCTTGAGACTGGGTCAAATTCAGCCAGTCGTTTATATACATTTTAAATGTGGATGCCCTGGAGTCGTAGAGGAGCCAGAGCTGCATCCATGAATTTCGTATAAGTGCGGGATAACAAAGCTAGGCCAAATGGAAGAACCTGACACTGGTAAGCTTCGCCCCCGAAAGCAAACCTCAGGGACCTCCTGAGTTGTGGCAATATTTCGAAATGAAAATACACGTCCATAGATCTTTGATTGGACGCAGCCCCCCGTATTTCTCTGGGAATCAAGAAATACAGACTGTAGTAGCCTGACTCTCTGTCTGGAAGGGGAACACATTCTATGGCCCCTTTAACCAGGAGAGTCTGTGATTCCTGTGTCAACAGATATGCACATGCCGGTTTCACAGAGGTGGAGAGCACGCTGTTGAAACGCAGAAGACGATGTGCAAATTGAATCATGTAGCCCTTCACTACAGTTCTTTCGACTCATGGGGAGATATTTGGCAGTAGCTTCCGCGCTGCCAGCTTCTCCAAAAAGGGCACTAATTGTGACACTTTGGGTTTTTTTTTTTTTTTTTGGGGGGGGGGATTGGGGGGGGGGTGTTAAGACGTCTGGTGTCCTGAAACATGGCAGGAAGCAGCAGAGCATGTATCATTTCACTGGAGGCCACTGCCCCCCGAAACACCGGTGGTGGCGGAGGTTGGTCAGTGATCCCCTAAGGGTGCCAGGGAAGAGCCTTATACTTTTGATGGAATTTTCCAGGGCCCTCCCTGAGGGGACACACCCTTTTTCCTGGGCACAGCTTAAGGCCCTTGACTCAGATGTATTATTATTATTTTTTAATCAGCCTGATACGCCTGCAGAACCTATGGTGTGCAGGGCAGTACTAGTCTGACCCACAGCATGAAATGCGTTCCATCCAAGTGCAGATGCTGCTGCAGTACGTGGCTTGGCATGAAACAATTGCTGTCTTTTCATACATATATTTTATATATATTTCTTTATTATTCATCATCATAATCATCATCATTTATTTATATTTATATTCAAATGATGTTGCTCCAGTAGGGGAGAGATAGCAGCTAGCGTCTCTCTGACCTATGAATCATAATGTGCAAATTTTAATTTTAAGGCTTTAATCTGGTCACTGCACGAGTCACCACCTAGTAACTCCTCACGTGCTTATAATCGCGAGAGGAGCGCTAGGAGAGAGCACTCTCAATGTCCATTTCAACAAAAGCTAGAGCTACAGCAGCCTCTGCCCAATCCGAAGAAGTGCCTGGGCACGCTTCGGAGGTGGGCGCGAGAACCGTTCGATCTTCCAGATCGGAGCGCGATCTTAATGAGCGGGAAGCAGCTCGTCCCTCGTGAGAGCAAGGAGCATAACGCGGATAGGAAGTGAACCGCGTTGCTTACAACTGCCACTCTAGAACGCGAAATCAGCCCTCTTTTTTTTTACAATAAACATGCGATTTCTCTTCAGAGATCGGCCATGGAGAGCGAGGCACACATCTCATATATAATCAGCCAGAATAGCTAGAACTTTCTTTCTCCTTTTTTTTTATATAACTCTCAACATACTTCCTTTTAAACTAATACTTTCATCAGCGTGACACACACACACACACACAATGCGGTCTCTGAAGACAAAGAAACCTGAGGACGTTTCCGTTTCACGTCTATTTATAACCTGCAGGTGCACTTTATCAGTGACGTCACCTGCCGAGGTTATTTAAAGCCAATTATTGGCGTGTTTGACACACATGCTTCACAACCGGTCGAACAAAGAATGTTCTCATTAGCGCTATTGAGCGCAGCATCGAGTGTAGCTTTTGAAAGGGAACATTGTACTTCATAAGGCATAAGCTTGTTTCAGTTTGGCAAGATTTGCACTGAATATTGAATGAAACAGCTTTCTCTAATAGAGAGAAAAGCTTTTGAGCAGATTTGGGCTTGATTTCACTTCATTTGAACAGAAACACTATTTCAACATTACTGGACTCAGAAAGCTGTAAACTGACAATCTTGATCATTGCAGTCCTAACATTAGTTTTTGTGCATATAACTTCTAACACATTAAAAACTGTCTTACAGCATTGCAGAAAACATTGTACTTCATAAGGCATAAGCTTGTTTCAGTTTGGCAAGATTTGCACTGAAAATTGAATGAAACAGCTTTCTCTAATAGAGAGAAAAGCTTTTGAGCAGATTTGGGCTTGATTTCACTTCATTTGAACAGAAACACTATTTCAACATTACTGGACTCAGAAAGCTGTAAACTGACAATCTTGATCATTGCAGTCCTAACATTAGTTTTTGTGTATATAACTTCTAACACATTAAAAACTGTCTTACAGCATTGCAGAAAACATTTTATTTCATAAGACATAAGCATGTTTCAGTTTGGCAAGATTTGCACTGAATACTGAATGAAACAGCTTTCTCTAATAGAGAGAAAAGCTTTTTAGCAGATTTGGGCTTGATTTCACTTCATTTGAACAGAAACACTATTTCAGCATTACTGGACTCAGAAAGCTGTAAACTGACAATCTTGATCATTGAAGTCCTAACATTAGTTTTTGTGCATATAACTTCTAACACATTAAAAACTGTCTTACAGCATTGCAGAAAACATTGTACTTCATAAGACATAAGCTTGTTTCAGTTTGGCAAGATTTGCACTGAATACTGAATGAACTGTCTTACAGCATTGCAGAAAACATTGTACTTCATAAGACATAAGCTTGTTTCAGTTTGGCAAGATTTGCACTGAATACTGAATGAAACAGCTTTATCTAATAGAGAGAACAGCTTTTGAGCAGATTTGGGCTTGATTTCACTTCATTTCAACAGAAACACTATTTCAGCATTACTGGACTCAGAAAGCTGTAAACTGACAATCTTGATCATTGAAGTCCTAACATACGTTTTTGTGCATATAACTTCTAACACATTAAAAACTGTCTTACAGCATTGCAGAAAACATTGTACTTCATAAGGCATAAGCTTGTTTCAGTTTGGCAAGATTTGCACTGAATATTGAATGAAACAGCTTTCTCTAATAGAGAGAAAAGCTTTTGAGCAGATTTGGGCTTGATTTCACTTCATTTGAACAGAAACACTATTTCAACATTACTGGACTCAGAAAGCTGTAAACTGACAATCTTGATCATTGCAGTCCTAACATTAGTTTTTGTGCATATAACTTCTAACACATTAAAAACTGTCTTACAGCATTGCAGAAAACATTGTACTTCATAAGGCATAAGCTTGTTTCAGTTTGGCAAGATTTGCACTGAAAATTGAATGAAACAGCTTTCTCTAATAGAGAGAAAAGCTTTTGAGCAGATTTGGGCTTGATTTCACTTCATTTGAACAGAAACACTATTTCAGCATTACTGGACTCAGAAAGCTGTAAACTGACAATCTTGATCATTGAAGTCCTAACATTAGTTTTTGTGCATATAACTTCTAACACATTAAAAACTGTCTTACAGCATTGCAGAAAACATTGTACTTCATAAGGCATAAGCTTGTTTCAGTTTGGCAAGATTTGCACTGAATACTGAATGAAACAGCTTTATCTAATAGAGAGAAAAGCTTTTGAGCAGATTTGGGCTTGATTTCACTTCATTTCAACAGAAACACTATTTCAGCATTACTGGACTCAGAAAGCTGTAAACTGACAATCTTGATCATTGAAGTCCTAACATAAGTTTTTGTGCATATAACTTCTAACACATTAAAAGCTGTCTTACAGCATTGCAGAAAACATTGTACTTCATAAGACATAAGCTTGTTTCAGTTTGGCAAGATTTGCACTGAATACTGAATGAAACAGCTTTATCTAATAGAGAGAAAAGCTTTTGAGCAGATTTGGGCTTGATTTCACTTCATTTCAACAGGAACACTATTTCAGCATTACTGGACTCAGAAAGCTGTAAACTGACAATCTTGATCATTGAAGTCCTAACATTAGTTTTTGTGCATATAACTTCTAACACATTAAAAACTGTCTTACAGCATTGCAGAAAACATTGTACTTCATAAGACATAAGCTTGTTTCAGTTTGGCAAGATTTGCACTGAATTCTGAATGAAACAGCTTTATCTAATAGAGAGAAAAGCTTTTGAGCAGATTTGGGCTTGATTTCACTTCATTTCAACAGAAACACTATTTCAGCATTACTGGACTCAGAAAGCTGTAAACTGACAATCTTGATCATTGAAGTCCTAACATAAGTTTTTGTGCATATAACTTCTAACACATTAAAAACTGTCTTACAGCATTGCAGAAAACATTGTACTTCATAAGACACAAGCTTGTTTCAGTTTGGCAAGATTTGCACTGAATACTGAATGAAACAGCTTTATCTAATAGAGAGAAAAGCTTTGAGCAGATTTGGGCTTGATTTCACTTCATTTCAACAGAAACACTATTTCAACATTACTGGACTCAGAAATCTGTAAACTGACAATCTTGATCATTGAAGTCCTAACATTAGTTTTTGTGCATATAACTTCTAACACATTAAAAACTGTCTTACAGCATTGCAGAAAACATTGTACTTCATAAGGCATAAGCTTGTTTCAGTTTGGCAAGATTTGCTCTGAATACTGAATGAAACAGCTTTATCTAATAGAGAGAAAAGCTTTTTGAGCAGATTTGGGCTTGATTTCACTTCATTTCAACAGAAACACTATTTCAGCATTACTGGACTCAGAAAGCTGTAAACTGACAATCTTGATCATTGAAGTCCTAACATAAGTTTTTGTGCATATAACTTCTAACACATTAAAAGCTGTCTTACAGCATTGCAGAAAACATTGTACTTCATAAGACATAAGCTTGTTTCAGTTTGGCAAGATTTGCAGTAAATAGTGAATGAAACAGCTTTATCTAATAGAGAGAAAAGCTTTTGAGCAGATTTGGGCTTGATTTCACTTCATTTCAACAGAAACACTATTTCAGCATTACTGGACTCAGAAAGCTGTAAACTGACAATCTTGATCATTGAAGTCCTAACATTAGTTTTTGTGCAAATAACTTCTAACACATTAAAAACTGTCTTACAGCATTGCAGAAAACATTGTACTTCATAAGACATAAGCTTGTTTCAGTTTGGCAAGATTTGCACTCAATACTGAATGAAACAGCTTTATCTAATAGAGAGAAAAGCTTTTGAGCAGATTTGGGCTTGATTTCACTTCATTTCAACAGAAACACTATTTCAACATTACTGGACTCAGAAAGCTGTAAACTGACAATCTTGATCATTGAAGTCCTAACATAAGTTTTTGTGCATATTACTTCTAACACATTAAAAACTGTCTTACAGCATTGCAGAAAACATTTTACTTCATAAGACATAAGCTTGTTTCAGTTTGGCAAGATTTGCACTGAATACTGAATGAAACAGCTTTATCTAATAGAGAGAAAAGCTTTGAGCAGATTTGGGCTTGATTTCACTTCATTTCAACAGAAACACTATTTCAGCATTACTGGACTCAGAAAGCTGTAAACTGACAATCTTGATCATTGAAAGTCCTAACATAAGTTTTTGTGCATATAACTTCTAACACATTAAAAACTGTCTTACAGCATTGCAGAAAACATTGTACTTTCATAAGACATAAGCTATGTTTCAGTTTGGCAAGATTGCACTGAATATTGAATGAAACAGCTTTCTCTAATAGAGAGAAAAGCTTTGAGCAGATTTGGGCTTGATTTCACTTCATTTGAACAGAAACACTATTTCAACATTACTGGACTCAGAAAGCTGTAAACTGACAATCTTGATCATTGCAGTCCTAACATTAGTTTTTGTGCATATAACTTCTAACACATTAAAAGCTGTCTTACAGCATTGCAGAAAACATTGTACTTCATAAGACATAAGCTTGTTTCAGTTTGGCAAGATTTGCACTGAATACTGAATGAAACAGCTTTATCTCAATAGAGAGAAAGCTTTTGAGCAGATTTGGGGCTTGATTTCACTTCATTTCAACAGAAACACTATTTCAAGCATTACTGGACTCAGAAAGCTGTAAACTGACAATCTTGATCATTGAAGTCCTAACATAAGTTTTGTGCATATAACTTCTAACACATTAAAAACTGTCTTACAGCATTGCAGAAAACATGTACTTCATAAGGCATAAGCTTGTTCAGTTTGGCAAGATTTTGCACTGAATATTGAATGAAACAGCTTTCTCTAATAGAGAGAAAAGCTTTTGAGCAGATTTGGGCTTGATTTCACTTCATTTGAACAGAAACACTATTCAACATTACTGGACTCAGAAAGCTGTAAACTGACAATCTTGATCATTGCAGTCCTAACATTAGTTTTTTGTGCATATAACTTCTAACACATTAAAAAGCTGTCTTACAGCATTGCAGAAAACATTGTACTTCATAAGACATAAGCTTGTTTCAGTTTGGCAAGATTTGCACTGAATACTGAATGAAACAGCTTTATCTAATAGAGAGAAAAGCTTTGAGCAGATTTGGGCTTGATTTCACTTCATTTGCAACAGAAACACTATTTCAGCATTACTGGACTCAGAAAGCTGTAAACTGACAATCTTGATCATTGAAGTCCTAACATTAAGTTTTTGTGCATATAACTTCTAACACATTAAAAAACTGTCTTACAGCATTGCAGAAAACATTGTACTTCATAAGCATAAGCTTGTTTCAGTTGGCAAGATTTGCACTGAATATTGAATGAAACAGCTTTCTCTAATAGAGAGAAAAGTTTTTGAGCAGATTTGGGCTTGATTTCACTTCATTTGAACAGAAACACTATTTTCAACATTACTGGACTCAGAAAGCTGTAAACTGACAATCTTGATCATTGAAGTCCTAACATAAGTTTTGTGCATATTACTTCTAACACATTAAAAACTGTCTTACAGCATTGCAGAAAACATTGTACTTCATAGACTACAGCTTGTTTCAGTTTGGCAAGATTTGCACTGAATACTGAATGAAACAGCTTTATCTAATAGAGAGAAAAGGCTTTTGAGCAGATTTGGGCTGTGATTTCACTTCATTTCGAAACAAGAATACACTATTTCAGCATTACTGGACGCGTGCAGGAAGCTGTAAAACTGACAGATCTTGATCATTTGAAGTCCTAACATAGTTTTTGTGCATATAACTTCTAACACATTAAAAACTGTCTTACAGCATTGCAGAAAACATTGTATTTCATAAGGCATAAGCATCTTTCAGTTTGGCAAGATTTGCACTGAATACTGAATGAAACAGCTTTCTCTAATAGAGAGAAAAGCTTTTGAGCAGATTTGGGCTTGATTTCACTTCATTTGAACAGAAGCACTATTTCAACATTACTGGACTCAGAAAGCTGTAAACTGACAATCTTGATCATTGAAGTCCTAACATTAGTTTTTGTGCATATAACTTCTAACACATTAAAAACTGTCTTACAGCATTGCAGAAAACATTGTATTTCATAAGCATAAGCATCTTTCAGTTTGGCAAGATTTGCACTGAATACTGAATGAAACAGCTTTCTCTAATAGAGAGAAAAGCTTTTGAGCAGATTTGGGCTTGATTTCACTTCATTTGAACAGAAGCACTATTTCAACATTACTGGACTCAGAAAGCTGTAAACTGACAATCTTGATCATTGAAGTCCTAACATTAGTTTTTGTGCATATAACTTCTAACACATTAAAAACTGTCTTACAGCATTGCAGAAAACATTGTATTTCATAAGGCATAAGCATCTTTCAGTTTGGCAAGATTTGCACTGAATACTTGAATGAAACAGCTTTCTCTAATAGAGAGAAAAGCTTTTGAGCAGATTTGGGCTTGATTTCACTTCATTTGAACAGAAGCACTATTTCAACATTACTGGACTCAGAAAGCTGTAAACTGACAATCTTGATCATTGAAGTCCTAACATAAGTTTTTGTGCATATAACTTCTAACACATTAAAACTGTCTTACAGCATTGCAGAAAACATTGTATTTCATAAGACATAAGCATGTTTCAGTTTGGCAAGATTTGCACTGAATACTGAATGAAACAGCTTTCTCTAATAGAGAGAAAAGCTTTTGAGCAGATTTGGGCTTGATTTCACTTCATTTGAACAGAAACACTATTTCAACATTACTGGACTCAGAAAGCTTTCTACTGAACTTTCTTAGAACTTAAAAATTCCTTGTAAATCACTGATTGACGTCCTAACATTAGTTTTTGTGCATATAGAAACTTCTAACACATTAAAAACTGTCTTACAGCATTGCAGAAAACATTGTATTTCATAAGGCAAAGCTCTTCAGTTTGTTGGCAAGATTTGCACTGAATACTGAATGAAACAGCTTTCTCTAATAGAGAGAAAAGCTTTTGAGCAGATTTGGGCTTGATTTCACTTCATTTGAACAGAAACACTATTTCAACATTACTGGACTCAGAAAGCTGTAAACTGACAATCTTGATCATTGAAGTCCTAACATAAGTTTTTGTGCATATAACTTCTAACACATTAAAAACTGTCTTACAGCATTGCAGAAAACATGTTATTTCATAAGCATAAGCATCTTTCAGTTTGGCAAGATTTGCACTGAATACTGAATGAAACAGCTTTCTCTAATAGAGAAGAAAACTTTTGAGCAGATTTGGGCTTGATTTCACTTCATTTGAACAGAAGAC
>NW_020526265.1:0-62500 GCF_003368295.1 Carassius auratus | reverse complement strand
GGCGAAATTCATATTCATAAACATATATTAATTCATATTTTTCGGGATCGCGATCGAGGGCAGCGTTCTAAAATCATAAAAAACACATGATGTGATGCAGAATGAATAAAGGAATTTTTTGATACCTTTATTGGCGAAATTCATATTCATAAACATATATTTATTCAGGTTTTTGTGAAAAACCGGCGAGGGGAGGAGTCTCAGGAAGATGACGTCGCTGCAGACGATATATTGTAGCGGGGGCGAGCTCACAGCCATTCGTTCCGAATCGCTCGAGCCGTCAACATCTGACTCTCGTGTTTATGGTTGCAAATCTATAGATAAAGATACTCTACGACGCTTTTTACTGTAGCTAGCCTGAAGAAGAAGTGATCACACTTCGAAACGTCGCAGAGGCACAGAAAAAGCGTCTGTTTCAAATAGAGGAATTCCTTTTTCTTTCAACTTCTGTCATCTTACAATTTCATTTGAAAAAGACACTTTGTTTTTTGTTTTTTTTTTTTATATATATTTCTCATTTCTTACTGACTTCCTACCTCTTACAAAGCAGAGATGTATGATTATCAGGAATGCAGACAGAGGGGCGAAACACCTCGCACACGCATTTACTTAAATAATCCTCCAGCTTTTAGGGGAAGGGAGTTTTACTCTAAATCATATGTAGCACAACAAAGAGAGAACCGTCCCCAATATCCAAGACGGTGGGAGAATATGGACCCTAGATATAGGGATTTCCAGCAGAACGCCCGTCGTGGATGGAATGGGAGCGCTCTCTTCGACGCACGCACACAAGCCACCCTAACACACAGGGGGTCTAGAAACACGGGCAGGGGCGGACGCCGCCTGCCTACAATCTTTGACTTTGTTCAAAAAGAAATAAACACCAGATATGACAAATCTACTGAATATGACAAAACTTACACCGGACGTGACAACAGACACACTAAACTCGACCCTATAAACGCCAACCGTGACCTCAGATATAATAATGCAAATAGAACAAATATCAGACAACGAGAATCATTACAGATCATTCCTGAAGACGATTATAGAGATAGGATCTACGATCAGTTTGATGAAAGAGACACAATGCTGAGGAGACCGGATCAGTTGGTGCTTCAACTGAATCAGACAAAAAATAAAAACAATACCAAAAAATACAGAAAGGGTCGTAACAAAAATAAAAACAAAAACAGTGTCGGCATTTTGATAGAACCCGAGTACCCACAACATGAGAGAGTTTCATCCAGATTCGACAGAAATATCTCTGAGAATCTTACTAGTAATCTCAACAGATTTAACAACCAGCAGAGATACAATGTGGATACCGACAGGTTCTATCGATATACAAACAGAAATGACCAACACTGCACTGGGGACAGATTTAGACTAGAACGGTACACAGAGTACGATGATCATGACTCTGAACCATTAGACTCCAGACCAAACAGAGCAAGACGTGAGGTCTACTATAACTCTGCTCGACCCACGGCTAGAATTGTTCATAACAAAGACTCACACAACACATACGACACACAAAGGGATAGAGGGAACCGTTTCCTCCCCAGAAACAACAACAGGGGGAGAGAGCGACAAAAAGAATCTAATACAGATAGAAACCCTGATTATATACCTCCTTCGCCCAGGTTAAAGCTCACCATGAAACTAATGTATGAGCTGATACGGGCTGTGCACCATTTGCATAATGTAACGACCAAAATCAAAGATAACACACCTACTGGGTTCCGAAAAATGGCACAGTTTCTGATTGATACCATTAAACCAGCTGCCCCTTCTAAAAAAACAGAGGAGCTGTTAGAGGGTAACGCCAGAAACTGGCTACATAATACCCAGCTTATTTTAGAGGAACACTACGAGGCCCACGCACATGAAGTCCTATCAGAATTAAAAGAAAGAACCAATCAAGCGGATTGGAGACAAGCATTTGAGGTGGCTTCAAACTGGGCGAGAAAAAACTTCCGTGAGAGACTGAACGAAGAGGTGCTTGAAAAAGTGGAGGCCCTCTATGTTGTACAAATGAACACTGAAGCACAGACACACACGGGCACTGATAGACAAACGGAGACAGTAGTACAACAGACAACAAGACGGGAGAGGATTACTGTGGACGCACAGACCTCACCGCTGAACGTACCAGACCCCTCACGCACCCCTACGGGGAGGGGGGATTGGTCGTTTGATGCGGATGAGAACCCTCCCGAAGAGCCTCGACCACTTACACCAACGTCCACACCCGCCAGACGCCAAGAGCCCCTGGAGCAGAGAACCCTCAGAAGGGGTATTACTCAGGTATTGGTGGATTTAGAAAAATCGAATGAACCCGAGAGAGAGAGGGTGGTTGAGGAAAGGGATCAGACAGGGGCAGTCAACCCTAATATAGAGACACTAGAAAGAGTTTTGAATCAAAAAGAGGATGCGGTCGTGATAGATGATAATATAACCCCCAGAAACACGTCCAGAAGAGAAAGCACACAGATGACCGACCGCCGATCTCAAAACCGTCTCTCACCAGGCTCATGGCTTCACCTTTCCTCTTTTCCGAAGACTCGGAGGAGTCTGAAGGGGCCTTGGCCCCGTGCTCGGCACTCTCGCTGTTTTTAAAAGAGGGACGGAGAGTGATAGAGGAAGGGAGTGACACCGACTCAGAAGGAGAAAATCGGGGTAGCCGCATGCTGAATCAAGCCCTTCCTGAGGAACAGGAGAGATCCGAGCCTGTGAACACAACGAATAGACACATAAACACAAACAGGAAAAACCAAGATTGGAGTCTAACCCTCCAAAAAAAGTATGTAATAATAGGGGACTCCAATGTTTCTAAAATTAGAAATTTCAGTCATGCAAACCTACAGATAGACAGCTTCCCAGGAGCTAAGTTTCAGCATGCGGGTAACCTGATCGAGAAGGCCACCGTAACAGTACAGCCTGAGATGGTCATATTCTCCTTCGGTATAAACAACAGAACACAAAGGTGCGTACAGACTACCACCAAGGAAATACAGCGAACGTATAAGATGGCGAGAAACAGATTGCCTAGCGCTCGGCTGTATTTCCCGATCATCAATTACTCAGAACTACTGGTGTGGGAAGAAAGAGCGCACCTGGATGGAATAAACGAGTACATAAGACAAACTTTAATGTACCTAGAACAATTACCACATGACAGGTTCAAAGTGGGGCAGGATTTAATCCACTGGACCACAGAGACGGCCAAGGCCATTCTGGAACACTGGGCGCACCAGTTAAACTGGCCAGGTCCATCAGGCAAATAAACAGCACCGAGAAACTCATAGTGAATCTGACTGCTTCATTCCATCTCACAAAAACACAAGAATCACTCTTACTGAAAGGTCTGTCATTCGTACCGGCACCTAGAAATTTGAAAACGTTGAAGATCGAGTTACTAAAAGATTTACAAAAATACCACAGGAGGATCAAATTAGAGGCCTTCTTTGAGAAAAAGAAAAAGAAGAAAGAAAAGACCCCCTTCACCCTCGGATCGGACTGGACACCTCCTCTCTCCAGACTTCCCACGCAGGTCCATAAGATCATCGACGCCGACCTACAGGCGTTTCGACATCTGCACTGGAACTGGAGAGAGGAACCCAATCTGACCCGAGAAGAAGAAAGTGCCCTCAGTCTCCTTAAAAACAATACAGACATCGTCATCAAGCAAGCCGACAAAGGCAACGCTGTTGTGCTTTTAGATAAAAAAGACTATTTGTGGGAGGGAATGAAGCAGCTAGAGAACACGGATCATTATTCTCCTCTCGATAAACCTATCTACCCACAAACCAAACTTGAGGTGGGAGAGATACTTGAGGAGATGTACGATAGAAGGATCATTAATAGAAAACAGTGGGAATACCTTTCAGGCCCTGCCGTGCCAAGGGAACGCAGGTTTTATCTTTTACCAAAGATCCACAAAGAAAGAAAAAAATGGAGCCTGCCGGGTAAAATACCACCCGGCAGGCCCATTGTATCGGATTGCAATAGCGAAACGTACAACACCGCAGAATTCATAGAGTACCACTTGAACCCTATTTCACAAAAGCATCCAAGCTATTTGAGAGACACGTACGACTTCATTGAGAAGACTAAAGACCTGAGGATTCCCACCTACGCCCTGCTCTTCACAATCGATGTCGACAGTCTCTACACGAACATCGAGACGGAGGCAGGATTGTCAGCCGTACGAGGGTGCATGAGTAAATTTCCCAATGGCAGTAGACCCGATGAGTATATCTTGAAACTACTGGAGATTAATTTGACCAAAAATGACTTTGAGTTTGATTCGAAATTCTTCCTCCAAACCAAGGGTACTGCCATGGGTAAGAAATTCGCACCCTCGTACGCCAACATTTTCATGGCGCACTGGGAAGAGACCGCGCTGGCGACGGCCATTTTGAAACCGTTTGCCTATTACCGATTTTTGGACGACATTTGGGGTGTCTGGGAGCATTCGAGGGAGGAGTTTATTAAATTTATTGAGCATCTGAACACACATCAGAAATCAATTACAGTTAAGTATGAATTGGACAGTAAAGAAGTTAACTTTTTGGATGTGGTCACTTATAAAGGCACTAAATTTGAGGAGAAAAACAAACTGGACTACCGGGTTTACTTTAAGGAAACAGACACTCACTGTCTTCTACACAAAAACAGTTTTCATCCCGGGCATACTTTTAAAGGGATACTGAAATCCCAGCTTTTAAGATTCCATCGAATTTGCTCGGAGGAAGAGGAATTCATAAAAGCTACAAAAACACTCTTCGGTGCATTGAAAGATAGAGGATACGGTAGAAGTTTTTTAAGATCCGTCCTCAGAAACTTCCTTAAATCCATAAGTGACCCCAAAGCGCCAACTCAAACGGGTGAAACTAAAATACTTCCCTTGGTGGCTTTTTATTCATTTCAGAGCAAACAACTTAATTCGACTGCTAAACAGAATTTCTCCAAATTTTTAGAAGACACAGAGATTTTACAAAGACATAAACCAATCGCGGCCTACAGAAGGAATAAAAACCTATTAGATGTTCTAGTGCACAGTAAAGTTAAAAGTAAAAGAACAACTGGGAAACAAAGACCGTGCAAGTACTATCTGGCTCTGAAATGGATAAAAAATGTAACCACGAAGCAAATTTATCAAGTCAACAGAACTCTCTCTCCAGACACCACTAATTGTGTCTACTTGATTTTCTGCACAAAGTGCAACAAACAGTATGTCGGACAAACTAAAAATGAGGTGAGAACAAGAATATACCAGCACACTCACAACATCATCCATAAAATCCACAAGCGCAGGTTTTTAATCCAACATTTCCTATTACATGGCCTCCCCTCTCTTAGAGCTACTATACTTCAAACTAACCCTTTGTGGTGTCTAAGGGACAGACTAAGAACAGAAAGACTTTGGATAAACAGACTCAACACTCTGTATCCAAGAGGATTGAATGAGGCCTGAGAAATGGGTGAGAGCCATTGAGGAGACTTGGATTCTTGACTTCTAAGATAGTGAGATTATTTATTATTATTGGTAAAGCAACATTATATTCACTGAGGGGAACAACAAAACATCCACTAACCTTACCCGTCACAGACCCACATAAGGGACCCTGGACTGACTGACCCCTACCATACCTAAAACCTACCCATTTCACCACTTACGGACACAACCCCACCGTCCCTAACCCTACCCTTTCCACCCCCGACGTATCATTTTACCCCATCCATCCTAACCCTACCCATTCTACCCCTAATAAATTACATGGAGAACAACCCCACCGTCCCGAAACCTACCCTTTCCACCCCCCGACGTATCATTTGACCCCACCCATCCTAACCCTACCCGTTCTACCCCTAATAAATTACATGGAGAAGTATTACTCATAAGTATTAATAAATAATATAAAAACCTTAATAAATAGCACTAATATTATTAAAAAACAATACTCTTTCATACGTTTAGAAAATCTCACTATCTGTGGTTCAACGATAAAAAGACCAAATATATTGGTGGTGCAGCGATGGGCCTAGGCCGTGGGGGCAGGCCTCGGCTGAGTCGGGAGAGCGGCCAGAAGGAGTATTGAAGGACTGCGCATTACCAGAGCTGGACTGTGCTTCAGCTCTTGGATTTTTTCTAATCCTAACCAAGCCCGTGCCTCGCCTCTGGACTCTCTTGTCTTGGTCCGGGGTAGGCCCCACGGCCTGGACCCATTCTCACATTTCAAAACACTCATGAAAATTCATGGATAAGTTCTTAAAGAGATTCATTGGAGATATAATAGAACAAGGACACTTACAGGAAGGAAGTAATCTCACGACATACTGTTTTATGAATCCCTAATAACAACTAAAGGATCTTTTCATAACAATGGCAACTGAACACACAATAAGCTTGAGTTTCACAAAAACATCTAATAATTCATATAATAATTCATATAATACAACTAGAATAAAAACATAAACCTCCCTAGATGCAATCACTGGAACGTCATGCTACAAGATGGTGGACCTGAAAGACTAGGCCTCAAAACGGTGGATCACAGGAAATTAAGACAGCTATATATACAGACAACCAATTAATTCAATTGAAATTGAAGTAATTGGACACACCTGGAACACAATCCAACAACTTAATTACTCATACGTATTAATGTGGTTCCAAATTAATATCAATAAAGACAGATCTCCATGATTTAACAATGCATTTTATTAAAAATACACCCCAAACAAACATTTTTATGTGATTGCCATACGATACAAAGCTAAGACAATTCTCAAATAACCAAAACAGAGATTTGTTTACAAATTTGGACATGTACACCACCAAAAGAGCATGATGATATAAGAAAAACAGAGCCCAAGGGCAGAAAACAGTATGTTTACAGTTGAATACAATCTTTCAATCGACTCACATTTGAGGATAAAACAACTGGAAATTATATAAAGTATCCATACAATGTTCCAGTCTAGTGTACTACAGTTTAACATAGGGAGAAACAGTATTTCCGGTATCGCGATCGAGTGCAGCGTTCTAAAAACATAAAAAACACATGATGTGATGCAGAATGAATAAAGGGATTTTTGATACCTTTATTGGCGAAATTCATATTCATAAACATATATTAATTCATATTTTTCGGGATCGCGATCGAGGGCAGCGTTCTAAAATCATAAAAAACACATGATGTGATGCAGAATGAATAAAGGAATTTTTTGATACCTTTATTGGCGAAATTCATATTCATAAACATATATTTATTCAGGTTTTTGTGAAAAACCGGCGAGGGGAGGAGTCTCAGGAAGATGACGTCGCTGCAGACGATATATTGTAGCGGGGGCGAGCTCACAGCCATTCGTTCCGAATCGCTCGAGCCGTCAACATCTGACTCTCGTGTTTATGGTTGCAAATCTATAGATAAAGATACTCTACGACGCTTTTTACTGTAGCTAGCCTGAAGAAGAAGTGATCACACTTCGAAACGTCGCAGAGGCACAGAAAAAGCGTCTGTTTCAAATAGAGGAATTCCTTTTTCTTTCAACTTCTTTCATCTTACAATTTCATTTGAAAAAGACACTTTGTTTTTTTTTTTTTTTTTATATATATTTCTCATTTCTTACTGACTTCCTACCTCTTACAAAGCAGAGATGTATGATTATCAGGAATGCAGACAGAGGGGCGAAACACCTCGCACACGCATTTACTTAAATAATCCTCCAGCTTTTAGGGGAAGGGAGTTTTACTCTAAATCATATGTAGCACAACAAAGAGAGAACCGTCCCCAATATCCAAGACGGTGGGAGAATATGGACCCTAGATATAGGGATTTCCAGCAGAACGCCCGTCGTGGATGGAATGGGAGCGCTCTCTTCGACGCACGCACACAAGCCACCCTAACACACAGGGGGTCTAGAAACACGGGCAGGGGCGGACGCCGCCTGCCTACAATCTTTGACTTTGTTCAAAAAGAAATAAACACCAGATATGACAAATCTACTGAATATGACAAAACTTACACCGGACGTGACAACAGACACACTAAACTCGACCCTATAAACGCCAACCGTGACCTCAGATATAATAATGCAAATAGAACAAATATCAGACAACGAGAATCATTACAGATCATTCCTGAAGACGATTATAGAGATAGGATCTACGATCAGTTTGATGAAAGAGACACAATGCTGAGGAGACCGGATCAGTTGGTGCTTCAACTGAATCAGACAAAAAATAAAAACAATACCAAAAAATACAGAAAGGGTCGTAACAAAAATAAAAACAAAAACAGTGTCGGCATTTTGATAGAACCCGAGTACCCACAACATGAGAGAGTTTCATCCAGATTCGACAGAAATATCTCTGAGAATCTTACTAGTAATCTCAACAGATTTAACAACCAGCAGAGATACAATGTGGATACCGACAGGTTCTATCGATATACAAACAGAAATGACCAACACTGCACTGGGGACAGATTTAGACTAGAACGGTACACAGAGTACGATGATCATGACTCTGAACCATTAGACTCCAGACCAAACAGAGCAAGACGTGAGGTCTACTATAACTCTGCTCGACCCACGGCTAGAATTGTTCATAACAAAGACTCACACAACACATACGACACACAAAGGGATAGAGGGAACCGTTTCCTCCCCAGAAACAACAACAGGGGGAGAGAGCGACAAAAAGAATCTAATACAGATAGAAACCCTGATTATATACCTCCTTCGCCCAGGTTAAAGCTCACCATGAAACTAATGTATGAGCTGATACGGGCTGTGCACCATTTGCATAATGTAACGACCAAAATCAAAGATAACACACCTACTGGGTTCCGAAAAATGGCACAGTTTCTGATTGATACCATTAAACCAGCTGCCCCTTCTAAAAAAACAGAGGAGCTGTTAGAGGGTAACGCCAGAAACTGGCTACATAATACCCAGCTTATTTTAGAGGAACACTACGAGGCCCACGCACATGAAGTCCTATCAGAATTAAAAGAAAGAACCAATCAAGCGGATTGGAGACAAGCATTTGAGGTGGCTTCAAACTGGGCGAGAAAAAACTTCCGTGAGAGACTGAACGAAGAGGTGCTTGAAAAAGTGGAGGCCCTCTATGTTGTACAAATGAACACTGAAGCACAGACACACACGGGCACTGATAGACAAACGGAGACAGTAGTACAACAGACAACAAGACGGGAGAGGATTACTGTGGACGCACAGACCTCACCGCTGAACGTACCAGACCCCTCACGCACCCCTACGGGGAGGGGGGATTGGTCGTTTGATGCGGATGAGAACCCTCCCGAAGAGCCTCGACCACTTACACCAACGTCCACACCCGCCAGACGCCAAGAGCCCCTGGAGCAGAGAACCCTCAGAAGGGGTATTACTCAGGTATTGGTGGATTTAGAAAAATCGAATGAACCCGAGAGAGAGAGGGTGGTTGAGGAAAGGGATCAGACAGGGGCAGTCAACCCTAATATAGAGACACTAGAAAGAGTTTTGAATCAAAAAGAGGATGCGGTCGTGATAGATGATAATATAACCCCCCAGAAACACGTCCAGAAGAGAAAGCACACAGATGACCGACCGCCGATCTCAAAACCGTCTCTCACCAGGCTCATGGCTTCACCTTTCCTCTTTTCCGAAGACTCGGAGGAGTCTGAAGGGGCCTTGGCCCCGTGCTCGGCACTCTCGCTGTTTTTAAAAGAGGGACGGAGAGTGATAGAGGAAGGGAGTGACACCGACTCAGAAGGAGAAAATCGGGGTAGCCGCATGCTGAATCAAGCCCTTCCTGAGGAACAGGAGAGATCCGAGCCTGTGAACACAACGAATAGACACATAAACACAAACAGGAAAAACCAAGATTGGAGTCTAACCCTCCAAAAAAAGTATGTAATAATAGGGGACTCCAATGTTTCTAAAATTAGAAATTTCAGTCATGCAAACCTACAGATAGACAGCTTCCCAGGAGCTAAGTTTCAGCATGCGGGTAACCTGATCGAGAAGGCCACCGTAACAGTACAGCCTGAGATGGTCATATTCTCCTTCGGTATAAACAACAGAACACAAAGGTGCGTACAGACTACCACCAAGGAAATACAGCGAACGTATAAGATGGCGAGAAACAGATTGCCTAGCGCTCGGCTGTATTTCCCGATCATCAATTACTCAGAACTACTGGTGTGGGAAGAAAGAGCGCACCTGGATGGAATAAACGAGTACATAAGACAAACTTTAATGTACCTAGAACAATTACCACATGACAGGTTCAAAGTGGGGCAGGATTTAATCCACTGGACCACAGAGACGGCCAAGGCCATTCTGGAACACTGGGCGCACCAGTTAAACTGGCCAGGTCCATCAGGCAAATAAACAGCACCGAGAAACTCATAGTGAATCTGACTGCTTCATTCCATCTCACAAAAACACAAGAATCACTCTTACTGAAAGGTCTGTCATTCGTACCGGCACCTAGAAATTTGAAAACGTTGAAGATCGAGTTACTAAAAGATTTACAAAAATACCACAGGAGGATCAAATTAGAGGCCTTCTTTGAGAAAAAGAAAAAGAAGAAAGAAAAGACCCCCTTCACCCTCGGATCGGACTGGACACCTCCTCTCTCCAGACTTCCCACGCAGGTCCATAAGATCATCGACGCCGACCTACAGGCGTTTCGACATCTGCACTGGAACTGGAGAGAGGAACCCAATCTGACCCGAGAAGAAGAAAGTGCCCTCAGTCTCCTTAAAAACAATACAGACATCGTCATCAAGCAAGCCGACAAAGGCAACGCTGTTGTGCTTTTAGATAAAAAAGACTATTTGTGGGAGGGAATGAAGCAGCTAGAGAACACGGATCATTATTCTCCTCTCGATAAACCTATCTACCCACAAACCAAACTTGAGGTGGGAGAGATACTTGAGGAGATGCACGATAGAAGGATCATTAATAGAAAACAGTGGGAATACCTTTCAGGCCCTGCCGTGCCAAGGGAACGCAGGTTTTATCTTTTACCAAAGATCCACAAAGAAAGAAAAAAATGGAGCCTGCCGGGTAAAATACCACCCGGCAGGCCCATTGTATCGGATTGCAATAGCGAAACGTACAACACCGCAGAATTCATAGAGTACCACTTGAACCCTATTTCACAAAAGCATCCAAGCTATTTGAGAGACACGTACGACTTCATTGAGAAGACTAAAGACCTGAGGATTCCCACCTACGCCCTGCTCTTCACAATCGATGTCGACAGTCTCTACACGAACATCGAGACGGAGGCAGGATTGTCAGCCGTACGAGGGTGCATGAGTAAATTTCCCAATGGCAGTAGACCCGATGAGTATATCTTGAAACTACTGGAGATTAATTTGACCAAAAATGACTTTGAGTTTGATTCGAAATTCTTCCTCCAAACCAAGGGTACTGCCATGGGTAAGAAATTCGCACCCTCGTACGCCAGCATTTTCATGGCGCACTGGGAAGAGACCGCGCTGGCGACGGCCATTTTGAAACCGTTTGCCTATTACCGATTTTTGGACGACATTTGGGGTGTCTGGGAGCATTCGAGGGAGGAGTTTATTAAATTTATTGAGCATCTGAACACACATCAGAAATCAATTACAGTTAAGTATGAATTGGACAGTAAAGAAGTTAACTTTTTGGATGTGGTCACTTATAAAGGCACTAAATTTGAGGAGAAAAACAAACTGGACTACCGTGTTTACTTTAAGGAAACAGACACTCACTGTCTTCTACACAAAAACAGTTTTCATCCCGGGCATACTTTTAAAGGGATACTGAAATCCCAGCTTTTAAGATTCCATCGAATTTGCTCGGAGGAAGAGGAATTCATAAAAGCTACAAAAACACTCTTCGGTGCATTGAAAGATAGAGGATACGGTAGAAGTTTTTTAAGATCCGTCCTCAGAAACTTCCTTAAATCCATAAGTGACCCCAAAGCGCCAACTCAAACGGGTGAAACTAAAATACTTCCCTTGGTGGCTTTTTATTCATTTCAGAGCAAACAACTTAATTCGACTGCTAAACAGAATTTCTCCAAATTTTTAGAAGACACAGAGATTTTACAAAGACATAAACCAATCGCGGCCTACAGAAGGAATAAAAACCTATTAGATGTTCTAGTGCACAGTAAAGTTAAAAGTAAAAGAACAACTGGGAAACAAAGACCGTGCAAGTACTATCTGGCTCTGAAATGGATAAAAAATGTAACCACGAAGCAAATTTATCAAGTCAACAGAACTCTCTCTCCAGACACCACTAATTGTGTCTACTTGATTTTCTGCACAAAGTGCAACAAACAGTATGTCGGACAAACTAAAAATGAGGTGAGAACAAGAATATACCAGCACACTCACAACATCATCCATAAAATCCACAAGCGCAGGTTTTTAATCCAACATTTCCTATTACATGGCCTCCCCTCTCTTAGAGCTACTATACTTCAAACTAACCCTTTGTGGTGTCTAAGGGACAGACTAAGAACAGAAAGACTTTGGATAAACAGACTCAACACTCTGTATCCAAGAGGATTGAATGAGGCCTGAGAAATGGGTGAGAGCCATTGAGGAGACTTGGATTCTTGACTTCTAAGATAGTGAGATTATTTATTATTATTGGTAAAGCAACATTATATTCACTGAGGGGAACAACAAAACATCCACTAACCTTACCCGTCACAGACCCACATAAGGGACCCTGGACTGACTGACCCCTACCATACCTAAAACCTACCCATTTCACCACTTATGGACACAACCCCACCGTCCCTAACCCTACCCTTTCCACCCCCCGACGTATCATTTTACCCCATCCATCCTAACCCTACCCATTCTACCCCTAATAAATTACATGGAGAACAACCCCACCGTCCCGAAACCTACCCTTTCCACCCCCCGACGTATCATTTGACCCCACCCATCCTAACCCTACCCGTTCTACCCCTAATAAATTACATGGAGAAGTATTACTCATAAGTATTAATAAATAATATAAAAACCTTAATAAATAGCACTAATATTATTAAAAAACAATACTCATTCATACGTTTAGAAATCTCACTATCTGTGGTTCAACGATAAAAAGACCAAATATATTGGTGGTGCAGCGATGGGCCTAGGCCGTGGGGGCAGGCCTCGGCTGAGTCGGGAGAGCGGCCAGAAGGAGTATTGAAGGACTGCGCATTACCAGAGCTGGACTGTGCTTCAGCTCTTGGATTTTTTCTAATCCTAACCAAGCCCGTGCCTCGCCTCTGGACTCTCTTGTCTTGGTCCGGGGTAGGCCCCACGGCCTGGACCCATTCTCACATTTCAAAACACTCATGAAAATTCATGGATAAGTTCTTAAAGAGATTCATTGGAGATATAATAGAACAAGGACACTTACAGGAAGGAAGTAATCTCACGACATACTGTTTTATGAATTCCTAATAACAACTAAAGGATCTTTTCATAACAATGGCAACTGAACACACAATAAGCTTGAGTTTCACAAAAACATCTAATAATTCATATAATAATTCATATAATACAACTAGAATAAAAACATAAACCTCCCTAGATGCAATCACTGGAACGTCATGCTACAAGATGGTGGACCTGAAAGACTAGGCCTCAAAACGGTGGATCACAGGAAATTAAGACAGCTATATGTACAGACAACCAATTAATTCAATTGAAATTGAAGTAATTGGACACACCTGGAACACAATCCAACAACTTAATTACTCATACGTATTAATGTGGTTCCAAATTAATATCAATAAAGACAGATCTCCATGATTTAACAATGCATTTTATTAAAAATACACCCCAAACAAACATTTTTATGTGATTGCCATACGATACAAAGCTAAGACAATTCTCAAATAACCAAAACAGAGATTTGTTTACAAATTTGGACATGTACACCACCAAAAGAGCATGATGATATAAGAAAAACAGAGCCCAAGGGCAGAAAACAGTATGTTTACAGTTGAATACAATCTTTCAATCGACTCACATTTGAGGATAAAACAACTGGAAATTATATAAAGTATCCATACAATGTTCCAGTCTAGTGTACTACAGTTTAACATAGGGAGAAACAGTATTTCCGGTATCGCGATCGAGTGCAGCGTTCTAAAAACATAAAAAACACATGATGTGATGCAGAATGAATAAAGGGATTTTTGATACCTTTATTGGCGAAATTCATATTCATAAACATATATTAATTCATATTTTTCGGGATCGCGATCGAGGGCAGCGTTCTAAAATCATAAAAAACACATGATGTGATGCAGAATGAATAAAGGAATTTTTTGATACCTTTATTGGCGAAATTCATATTCATAAACATATATTTATTCAGGTTTTTGTGAAAAACCGGCGAGGGGAGGAGTCTCAGGAAGATGACGTCGCTGCAGACGATATATTGTAGCGGGGGCGAGCTCACAGCCATTCGTTCCGAATCGCTCGAGCCGTCAACATCTGACTCTCGTGTTTATGGTTGCAAATCTATAGATAAAGATACTCTACGACGCTTTTTACTGTAGCTAGCCTGAAGAAGAAGTGATCACACTTCGAAACGTCGCAGAGGCACAGAAAAAGCGTCTGTTTCAAATAGAGGAATTCCTTTTTCTTTCAACTTCTGTCATCTTACAATTTCATTTGAAAAAGACACTTTGTTTTTTTTGTTTTTTTGTTTTTTATATATATTTCTCATTTCTTACTGACTTCCTACCTCTTACAAAGCAGAGATGTATGATTATCAGGAATGCAGACAGAGGGGCGAAACACCTCGCACACGCATTTACTTAAATAATCCTCCAGCTTTTAGGGGAAGGGAGTTTTACTCTAAATCATATGTAGCACAACAAAGAGAGAACCGTCCCCAATATCCAAGACGGTGGGAGAATATGGACCCTAGATATAGGGATTTCCAGCAGAACGCCCGTCGTGGATGGAATGGGAGCGCTCTCTTCGACGCACGCACACAAGCCACCCTAACACACAGGGGGTCTAGAAACACGGGCAGGGGCGGACGCCGCCTGCCTACAATCTTTGACTTTGTTCAAAAAGAAATAAACACCAGATATGACAAATCTACTGAATATGACAAAACTTACACCGGACGTGACAACAGACACACTAAACTCGACCCTATAAACGCCAACCGTGACCTCAGATATAATAATGCAAATAGAACAAATATCAGACAACGAGAATCATTACAGATCATTCCTGAAGACGATTATAGAGATAGGATCTACGATCAGTTTGATGAAAGAGACACAATGCTGAGGAGACCGGATCAGTTGGTGCTTCAACTGAATCAGACAAAAAATAAAAACAATACCAAAAAATACAGAAAGGGTCGTAACAAAAATAAAAACAAAAACAGTGTCGGCATTTTGATAGAACCCGAGTACCCACAACATGAGAGAGTTTCATCCAGATTCGACAGAAATATCTCTGAGAATCTTACTAGTAATCTCAACAGATTTAACAACCAGCAGAGATACAATGTGGATACCGACAGGTTCTATCGATATACAAACAGAAATGACCAACACTGCACTGGGGACAGATTTAGACTAGAACGGTACACAGAGTACGATGATCATGACTCTGAACCATTAGACTCCAGACCAAACAGAGCAAGACGTGAGGTCTACTATAACTCTGCTCGACCCACGGCTAGAATTGTTCATAACAAAGACTCACACAACACATACGACACACAAAGGGATAGAGGGAACCGTTTCCTCCCCAGAAACAACAACAGGGGGAGAGAGCGACAAAAAGAATCTAATACAGATAGAAACCCTGATTATATACCTCCTTCGCCCAGGTTAAAGCTCACCATGAAACTAATGTATGAGCTGATACGGGCTGTGCACCATTTGCATAATGTAACGACCAAAATCAAAGATAACACACCTACTGGGTTCCGAAAAATGGCACAGTTTCTGATTGATACCATTAAACCAGCTGCCCCTTCTAAAAAAACAGAGGAGCTGTTAGAGGGTAACGCCAGAAACTGGCTACATAATACCCAGCTTATTTTAGAGGAACACTACGAGGCCCACGCACATGAAGTCCTATCAGAATTAAAAGAAAGAACCAATCAAGCGGATTGGAGACAAGCATTTGAGGTGGCTTCAAACTGGGCGAGAAAAAACTTCCGTGAGAGACTGAACGAAGAGGTGCTTGAAAAAGTGGAGGCCCTCTATGTTGTACAAATGAACACTGAAGCACAGACACACACGGGCACTGATAGACAAACGGAGACAGTAGTACAACAGACAACAAGACGGGAGAGGATTACTGTGGACGCACAGACCTCACCGCTGAACGTACCAGACCCCTCACGCACCCCTACGGGGAGGGGGGATTGGTCGTTTGATGCGGATGAGAACCCTCCCGAAGAGCCTCGACCACTTACACCAACGTCCACACCCGCCAGACGCCAAGAGCCCCTGGAGCAGAGAACCCTCAGAAGGGGTATTACTCAGGTATTGGTGGATTTAGAAAAATCGAATGAACCCGAGAGAGAGAGGGTGGTTGAGGAAAGGGATCAGACAGGGGCAGTCAACCCTAATATAGAGACACTAGAAAGAGTTTTGAATCAAAAAGAGGATGCGGTCGTGATAGATGATAATATAACCCCCCAGAAACACGTCCAGAAGAGAAAGCACACAGATGACCGACCGCCGATCTCAAAACCGTCTCTCACCAGGCTCATGGCTTCACCTTTCCTCTTTTCCGAAGACTCGGAGGAGTCTGAAGGGGCCTTGGCCCCGTGCTCGGCACTCTCGCTGTTTTTAAAAGAGGGACGGAGAGTGATAGAGGAAGGGAGTGACACCGACTCAGAAGGAGAAAATCGGGGTAGCCGCATGCTGAATCAAGCCCTTCCTGAGGAACAGGAGAGATCCGAGCCTGTGAACACAACGAATAGACACATAAACACAAACAGGAAAAACCAAGATTGGAGTCTAACCCTCCAAAAAAAGTATGTAATAATAGGGGACTCCAATGTTTCTAAAATTAGAAATTTCAGTCATGCAAACCTACAGATAGACAGCTTCCCAGGAGCTAAGTTTCAGCATGCGGGTAACCTGATCGAGAAGGCCACCGTAACAGTACAGCCTGAGATGGTCATATTCTCCTTCGGTATAAACAACAGAACACAAAGGTGCGTACAGACTACCACCAAGGAAATACAGCGAACGTATAAGATGGCGAGAAACAGATTGCCTAGCGCTCGGCTGTATTTCCCGATCATCAATTACTCAGAACTACTGGTGTGGGAAGAAAGAGCGCACCTGGATGGAATAAACGAGTACATAAGACAAACTTTAATGTACCTAGAACAATTACCACATGACAGGTTCAAAGTGGGGCAGGATTTAATCCACTGGACCACAGAGACGGCCAAGGCCATTCTGGAACACTGGGCGCACCAGTTAAACTGGCCAGGTCCATCAGGCAAATAAACAGCACCGAGAAACTCATAGTGAATCTGACTGCTTCATTCCATCTCACAAAAACACAAGAATCACTCTTACTGAAAGGTCTGTCATTCGTACCGGCACCTAGAAATTTGAAAACGTTGAAGATCGAGTTACTAAAAGATTTACAAAAATACCACAGGAGGATCAAATTAGAGGCCTTCTTTGAGAAAAAGAAAAAGAAGAAAGAAAAGACCCCCTTCACCCTCGGATCGGACTGGACACCTCCTCTCTCCAGACTTCCCACGCAGGTCCATAAGATCATCGACGCCGACCTACAGGCGTTTCGACATCTGCACTGGAACTGGAGAGAGGAACCCAATCTGACCCGAGAAGAAGAAAGTGCCCTCAGTCTCCTTAAAAACAATACAGACATCGTCATCAAGCAAGCCGACAAAGGCAACGCTGTTGTGCTTTTAGATAAAAAAGACTATTTGTGGGAGGGAATGAAGCAGCTAGAGAACACGGATCATTATTCTCCTCTCGATAAACCTATCTACCCACAAACCAAACTTGAGGTGGGAGAGATACTTGAGGAGATGCACGATAGAAGGATCATTAATAGAAAACAGTGGGAATACCTTTCAGGCCCTGCCGTGCCAAGGGAACGCAGGTTTTATCTTTTACCAAAGATCCACAAAGAAAGAAAAAAATGGAGCCTGCCGGGTAAAATACCACCCGGCAGGCCCATTGTATCGGATTGCAATAGCGAAACGTACAACACCGCAGAATTCATAGAGTACCACTTGAACCCTATTTCACAAAAGCATCCAAGCTATTTGAGAGACACGTACGACTTCATTGAGAAGACTAAAGACCTGAGGATTCCCACCTACGCCCTGCTCTTCACAATCGATGTCGACAGTCTCTACACGAACATCGAGACGGAGGCAGGATTGTCAGCCGTACGAGGGTGCATGAGTAAATTTCCCAATGGCAGTAGACCCGATGAGTATATCTTGAAACTACTGGAGATTAATTTGACCAAAAATGACTTTGAGTTTGATTCGAAATTCTTCCTCCAAACCAAGGGTACTGCCATGGGTAAGAAATTCGCACCCTCGTACGCCAGCATTTTCATGGCGCACTGGGAAGAGACCGCGCTGGCGACGGCCATTTTGAAACCGTTTGCCTATTACCGATTTTTGGACGACATTTGGGGTGTCTGGGAGCATTCGAGGGAGGAGTTTATTAAATTTATTGAGCATCTGAACACACATCAGAAATCAATTACAGTTAAGTATGAATTGGACAGTAAAGAAGTTAACTTTTTGGATGTGGTCACTTATAAAGGCACTAAATTTGAGGAGAAAAACAAACTGGACTACCGTGTTTACTTTAAGGAAACAGACACTCACTGTCTTCTACACAAAAACAGTTTTCATCCCGGGCATACTTTTAAAGGGATACTGAAATCCCAGCTTTTAAGATTCCATCGAATTTGCTCGGAGGAAGAGGAATTCATAAAAGCTACAAAAACACTCTTCGGTGCATTGAAAGATAGAGGATACGGTAGAAGTTTTTTAAGATCCGTCCTCAGAAACTTCCTTAAATCCATAAGTGACCCCAAAGCGCCAACTCAAACGGGTGAAACTAAAATACTTCCCTTGGTGGCTTTTTATTCATTTCAGAGCAAACAACTTAATTCGACTGCTAAACAGAATTTCTCCAAATTTTTAGAAGACACAGAGATTTTACAAAGACATAAACCAATCGCGGCCTACAGAAGGAATAAAAACCTATTAGATGTTCTAGTGCACAGTAAAGTTAAAAGTAAAAGAACAACTGGGAAACAAAGACCGTGCAAGTACTATCTGGCTCTGAAATGGATAAAAAATGTAACCACGAAGCAAATTTATCAAGTCAACAGAACTCTCTCTCCAGACACCACTAATTGTGTCTACTTGATTTTCTGCACAAAGTGCAACAAACAGTATGTCGGACAAACTAAAAATGAGGTGAGAACAAGAATATACCAGCACACTCACAACATCATCCATAAAATCCACAAGCGCAGGTTTTTAATCCAACATTTCCTATTACATGGCCTCCCCTCTCTTAGAGCTACTATACTTCAAACTAACCCTTTGTGGTGTCTAAGGGACAGACTAAGAACAGAAAGACTTTGGATAAACAGACTCAACACTCTGTATCCAAGAGGATTGAATGAGGCCTGAGAAATGGGTGAGAGCCATTGAGGAGACTTGGATTCTTGACTTCTAAGATAGTGAGATTATTTATTATTATTGGTAAAGCAACATTATATTCACTGAGGGGAACAACAAAACATCCACTAACCTTACCCGTCACAGACCCACATAAGGGACCCTGGACTGACTGACCCCTACCATACCTAAAACCTACCCATTTCACCACTTATGGACACAACCCCACCGTCCCTAACCCTACCCTTTCCACCCCCCGACGTATCATTTTACCCCATCCATCCTAACCCTACCCATTCTACCCCTAATAAATTACATGGAGAACAACCCCACCGTCCCGAAACCTACCCTTTCCACCCCCCGACGTATCATTTGACCCCACCCATCCTAACCCTACCCGTTCTACCCCTAATAAATTACATGGAGAAGTATTACTCATAAGTATTAATAAATAATATAAAAACCTTAATAAATAGCACTAATATTATTAAAAAACAATACTCATTCATACGTTTAGAAATCTCACTATCTGTGGTTCAACGATAAAAAGACCAAATATATTGGTGGTGCAGCGATGGGCCTAGGCCGTGGGGGCAGGCCTCGGCTGAGTCGGGAGAGCGGCCAGAAGGAGTATTGAAGGACTGCGCATTACCAGAGCTGGACTGTGCTTCAGCTCTTGGATTTTTTCTAATCCTAACCAAGCCCGTGCCTCGCCTCTGGACTCTCTTGTCTTGGTCCGGGGTAGGCCCCACGGCCTGGACCCATTCTCACATTTCAAAACACTCATGAAAATTCATGGATAAGTTCTTAAAGAGATTCATTGGAGATATAATAGAACAAGGACACTTACAGGAAGGAAGTAATCTCACGACATACTGTTTTATGAATTCCTAATAACAACTAAAGGATCTTTTCATAACAATGGCAACTGAACACACAATAAGCTTGAGTTTCACAAAAACATCTAATAATTCATATAATAATTCATATAATACAACTAGAATAAAAACATAAACCTCCCTAGATGCAATCACTGGAACGTCATGCTACAAGATGGTGGACCTGAAAGACTAGGCCTCAAAACGGTGGATCACAGGAAATTAAGACAGCTATATGTACAGACAACCAATTAATTCAATTGAAATTGAAGTAATTGGACACACCTGGAACACAATCCAACAACTTAATTACTCATACGTATTAATGTGGTTCCAAATTAATATCAATAAAGACAGATCTCCATGATTTAACAATGCATTTTATTAAAAATACACCCCAAACAAACATTTTTATGTGATTGCCATACGATACAAAGCTAAGACAATTCTCAAATAACCAAAACAGAGATTTGTTTACAAATTTGGACATGTACACCACCAAAAGAGCATGATGATATAAGAAAAACAGAGCCCAAGGGCAGAAAACAGTATGTTTACAGTTGAATACAATCTTTCAATCGACTCACATTTGAGGATAAAACAACTGGAAATTATATAAAGTATCCATACAATGTTCCAGTCTAGTGTACTACAGTTTAACATAGGGAGAAACAGTATTTCCGGTATCGCGATCGAGTGCAGCGTTCTAAAAACATAAAAAACACATGATGTGATGCAGAATGAATAAAGGGATTTTTGATACCTTTATTGGCGAAATTCATATTCATAAACATATATTAATTCATATTTTTCGGGATCGCGATCGAGGGCAGCGTTCTAAAATCATAAAAAACACATGATGTGATGCAGAATGAATAAAGGAATTTTTTGATACCTTTATTGGCGAAATTCATATTCATAAACATATATTTATTCAGGTTTTTGTGAAAAACCGGCGAGGGGAGGAGTCTCAGGAAGATGACGTCGCTGCAGACGATATATTGTAGCGGGGGCGAGCTCACAGCCATTCGTTCCGAATCGCTCGAGCCGTCAACATCTGACTCTCGTGTTTATGGTTGCAAATCTATAGATAAAGATACTCTACGACGCTTTTTACTGTAGCTAGCCTGAAGAAGAAGTGATCACACTTCGAAACGTCGCAGAGGCACAGAAAAAGCGTCTGTTTCAAATAGAGGAATTCCTTTTTCTTTCAACTTCTGTCATCTTACAATTTCATTTGAAAAAGACACTTTGTTTTTTTTGTTTTTTGTTTTTTATATATATTTCTCATTTCTTACTGACTTCCTACCTCTTACAAAGCAGAGATGTATGATTATCAGGAATGCAGACAGAGGGGCGAAACACCTCGCACACGCATTTACTTAAATAATCCTCCAGCTTTTAGGGGAAGGGAGTTTTACTCTAAATCATATGTAGCACAACAAAGAGAGAACCGTCCCCAATATCCAAGACGGTGGGAGAATATGGACCCTAGATATAGGGATTTCCAGCAGAACGCCCGTCGTGGATGGAATGGGAGCGCTCTCTTCGACGCACGCACACAAGCCACCCTAACACACAGGGGGTCTAGAAACACGGGCAGGGGCGGACGCCGCCTGCCTACAATCTTTGACTTTGTTCAAAAAGAAATAAACACCAGATATGACAAATCTACTGAATATGACAAAACTTACACCGGACGTGACAACAGACACACTAAACTCGACCCTATAAACGCCAACCGTGACCTCAGATATAATAATGCAAATAGAACAAATATCAGACAACGAGAATCATTACAGATCATTCCTGAAGACGATTATAGAGATAGGATCTACGATCAGTTTGATGAAAGAGACACAATGCTGAGGAGACCGGATCAGTTGGTGCTTCAACTGAATCAGACAAAAAATAAAAACAATACCAAAAAATACAGAAAGGGTCGTAACAAAAATAAAAACAAAAACAGTGTCGGCATTTTGATAGAACCCGAGTACCCACAACATGAGAGAGTTTCATCCAGATTCGACAGAAATATCTCTGAGAATCTTACTAGTAATCTCAACAGATTTAACAACCAGCAGAGATACAATGTGGATACCGACAGGTTCTATCGATATACAAACAGAAATGACCAACACTGCACTGGGGACAGATTTAGACTAGAACGGTACACAGAGTACGATGATCATGACTCTGAACCATTAGACTCCAGACCAAACAGAGCAAGACGTGAGGTCTACTATAACTCTGCTCGACCCACGGCTAGAATTGTTCATAACAAAGACTCACACAACACATACGACACACAAAGGGATAGAGGGAACCGTTTCCTCCCCAGAAACAACAACAGGGGGAGAGAGCGACAAAAAGAATCTAATACAGATAGAAACCCTGATTATATACCTCCTTCGCCCAGGTTAAAGCTCACCATGAAACTAATGTATGAGCTGATACGGGCTGTGCACCATTTGCATAATGTAACGACCAAAATCAAAGATAACACACCTACTGGGTTCCGAAAAATGGCACAGTTTCTGATTGATACCATTAAACCAGCTGCCCCTTCTAAAAAAACAGAGGAGCTGTTAGAGGGTAACGCCAGAAACTGGCTACATAATACCCAGCTTATTTTAGAGGAACACTACGAGGCCCACGCACATGAAGTCCTATCAGAATTAAAAGAAAGAACCAATCAAGCGGATTGGAGACAAGCATTTGAGGTGGCTTCAAACTGGGCGAGAAAAAACTTCCGTGAGAGACTGAACGAAGAGGTGCTTGAAAAAGTGGAGGCCCTCTATGTTGTACAAATGAACACTGAAGCACAGACACACACGGGCACTGATAGACAAACGGAGACAGTAGTACAACAGACAACAAGACGGGAGAGGATTACTGTGGACGCACAGACCTCACCGCTGAACGTACCAGACCCCTCACGCACCCCTACGGGGAGGGGGGATTGGTCGTTTGATGCGGATGAGAACCCTCCCGAAGAGCCTCGACCACTTACACCAACGTCCACACCCGCCAGACGCCAAGAGCCCCTGGAGCAGAGAACCCTCAGAAGGGGTATTACTCAGGTATTGGTGGATTTAGAAAAATCGAATGAACCCGAGAGAGAGAGGGTGGTTGAGGAAAGGGATCAGACAGGGGCAGTCAACCCTAATATAGAGACACTAGAAAGAGTTTTGAATCAAAAAGAGGATGCGGTCGTGATAGATGATAATATAACCCCCCAGAAACACGTCCAGAAGAGAAAGCACACAGATGACCGACCGCCGATCTCAAAACCGTCTCTCACCAGGCTCATGGCTTCACCTTTCCTCTTTTCCGAAGACTCGGAGGAGTCTGAAGGGGCCTTGGCCCCGTGCTCGGCACTCTCGCTGTTTTTAAAAGAGGGACGGAGAGTGATAGAGGAAGGGAGTGACACCGACTCAGAAGGAGAAAATCGGGGTAGCCGCATGCTGAATCAAGCCCTTCCTGAGGAACAGGAGAGATCCGAGCCTGTGAACACAACGAATAGACACATAAACACAAACAGGAAAAACCAAGATTGGAGTCTAACCCTCCAAAAAAAGTATGTAATAATAGGGGACTCCAATGTTTCTAAAATTAGAAATTTCAGTCATGCAAACCTACAGATAGACAGCTTCCCAGGAGCTAAGTTTCAGCATGCGGGTAACCTGATCGAGAAGGCCACCGTAACAGTACAGCCTGAGATGGTCATATTCTCCTTCGGTATAAACAACAGAACACAAAGGTGCGTACAGACTACCACCAAGGAAATACAGCGAACGTATAAGATGGCGAGAAACAGATTGCCTAGCGCTCGGCTGTATTTCCCGATCATCAATTACTCAGAACTACTGGTGTGGGAAGAAAGAGCGCACCTGGATGGAATAAACGAGTACATAAGACAAACTTTAATGTACCTAGAACAATTACCACATGACAGGTTCAAAGTGGGGCAGGATTTAATCCACTGGACCACAGAGACGGCCAAGGCCATTCTGGAACACTGGGCGCACCAGTTAAACTGGCCAGGTCCATCAGGCAAATAAACAGCACCGAGAAACTCATAGTGAATCTGACTGCTTCATTCCATCTCACAAAAACACAAGAATCACTCTTACTGAAAGGTCTGTCATTCGTACCGGCACCTAGAAATTTGAAAACGTTGAAGATCGAGTTACTAAAAGATTTACAAAAATACCACAGGAGGATCAAATTAGAGGCCTTCTTTGAGAAAAAGAAAAAGAAGAAAGAAAAGACCCCCTTCACCCTCGGATCGGACTGGACACCTCCTCTCTCCAGACTTCCCACGCAGGTCCATAAGATCATCGACGCCGACCTACAGGCGTTTCGACATCTGCACTGGAACTGGAGAGAGGAACCCAATCTGACCCGAGAAGAAGAAAGTGCCCTCAGTCTCCTTAAAAACAATACAGACATCGTCATCAAGCAAGCCGACAAAGGCAACGCTGTTGTGCTTTTAGATAAAAAAGACTATTTGTGGGAGGGAATGAAGCAGCTAGAGAACACGGATCATTATTCTCCTCTCGATAAACCTATCTACCCACAAACCAAACTTGAGGTGGGAGAGATACTTGAGGAGATGCACGATAGAAGGATCATTAATAGAAAACAGTGGGAATACCTTTCAGGCCCTGCCGTGCCAAGGGAACGCAGGTTTTATCTTTTACCAAAGATCCACAAAGAAAGAAAAAAATGGAGCCTGCCGGGTAAAATACCACCCGGCAGGCCCATTGTATCGGATTGCAATAGCGAAACGTACAACACCGCAGAATTCATAGAGTACCACTTGAACCCTATTTCACAAAAGCATCCAAGCTATTTGAGAGACACGTACGACTTCATTGAGAAGACTAAAGACCTGAGGATTCCCACCTACGCCCTGCTCTTCACAATCGATGTCGACAGTCTCTACACGAACATCGAGACGGAGGCAGGATTGTCAGCCGTACGAGGGTGCATGAGTAAATTTCCCAATGGCAGTAGACCCGATGAGTATATCTTGAAACTACTGGAGATTAATTTGACCAAAAATGACTTTGAGTTTGATTCGAAATTCTTCCTCCAAACCAAGGGTACTGCCATGGGTAAGAAATTCGCACCCTCGTACGCCAACATTTTCATGGCGCACTGGGAAGAGACCGCGCTGGCGACGGCCATTTTGAAACCGTTTGCCTATTACCGATTTTTGGACGACATTTGGGGTGTCTGGGAGCATTCGAGGGAGGAGTTTATTAAATTTATTGAGCATCTGAACACACATCAGAAATCAATTACAGTTAAGTATGAATTGGACAGTAAAGAAGTTAACTTTTTGGATGTGGTCACTTATAAAGGCACTAAATTTGAGGAGAAAAACAAACTGGACTACCGTGTTTACTTTAAGGAAACAGACACTCACTGTCTTCTACACAAAAACAGTTTTCATCCCGGGCATACTTTTAAAGGGATACTGAAATCCCAGCTTTTAAGATTCCATCGAATTTGCTCGGAGGAAGAGGAATTCATAAAAGCTACAAAAACACTCTTCGGTGCATTGAAAGATAGAGGATACGGTAGAAGTTTTTTAAGATCCGTCCTCAGAAACTTCCTTAAATCCATAAGTGACCCCAAAGCGCCAACTCAAACGGGTGAAACTAAAATACTTCCCTTGGTGGCTTTTTATTCATTTCAGAGCAAACAACTTAATTCGACTGCTAAACAGAATTTCTCCAAATTTTTAGAAGACACAGAGATTTTACAAAGACATAAACCAATCGCGGCCTACAGAAGGAATAAAAACCTATTAGATGTTCTAGTGCACAGTAAAGTTAAAAGTAAAAGAACAACTGGGAAACAAAGACCGTGCAAGTACTATCTGGCTCTGAAATGGATAAAAAATGTAACCACGAAGCAAATTTATCAAGTCAACAGAACTCTCTCTCCAGACACCACTAATTGTGTCTACTTGATTTTCTGCACAAAGTGCAACAAACAGTATGTCGGACAAACTAAAAATGAGGTGAGAACAAGAATATACCAGCACACTCACAACATCATCCATAAAATCCACAAGCGCAGGTTTTTAATCCAACATTTCCTATTACATGGCCTCCCCTCTCTTAGAGCTACTATACTTCAAACTAACCCTTTGTGGTGTCTAAGGGACAGACTAAGAACAGAAAGACTTTGGATAAACAGACTCAACACTCTGTATCCAAGAGGATTGAATGAGGCCTGAGAAATGGGTGAGAGCCATTGAGGAGACTTGGATTCTTGACTTCTAAGATAGTGAGATTATTTATTATTATTGGTAAAGCAACATTATATTCACTGAGGGGAACAACAAAACATCCACTAACCTTACCCGTCACAGACCCACATAAGGGACCCTGGACTGACTGACCCCTACCATACCTAAAACCTACCCATTTCACCACTTATGGACACAACCCCACCGTCCCTAACCCTACCCTTTCCACCCCCCGACGTATCATTTTACCCCATCCATCCTAACCCTACCCATTCTACCCCTAATAAATTACATGGAGAACAACCCCACCGTCCCGAAACCTACCCTTTCCACCCCCCGACGTATCATTTGACCCCACCCATCCTAACCCTACCCGTTCTACCCCTAATAAATTACATGGAGAAGTATTACTCATAAGTATTAATAAATAATATAAAAACCTTAATAAATAGCACTAATATTATTAAAAAACAATACTCATTCATACGTTTAGAAATCTCACTATCTGTGGTTCAACGATAAAAAGACCAAATATATTGGTGGTGCAGCGATGGGCCTAGGCCGTGGGGGCAGGCCTCGGCTGAGTCGGGAGAGCGGCCAGAAGGAGTATTGAAGGACTGCGCATTACCAGAGCTGGACTGTGCTTCAGCTCTTGGATTTTTTCTAATCCTAACTCTCTCTCTAACCTAACCTAACCCTAACTAACTCTAACTCTAACCTAACCCTAACCCTAACTTAACAATCACAGACCCAATGATTATAATTTAACTATGACATTAACCGTCTTTGATAACATGGCAGTCTGGCTGAAACAATACTTTTTGGCAGAGCACGATGCTGGGTCGGGATTACCGGTCTGCGACCTTCGAGTTGTGGTCTGGTTCGCCGATCTGGAACAAGTTCAGTCAAGAACTTTGTGTTCTCATATCTACTTAGATCTAGATTGAGTGCTGGAACAAACTGCACTCTCAAGCTAACCGCCATAACCTCAGCAATTATGAACCCAGCCGGTTCAACTCGAGCACTGTGAAACTTAAGGGTGAAAAAATTCAGAGCCTAAATTTAACCAAAAACATAACTTTCACTTTTTTAGGCCCAATGCTTAGACAAGCACAGCTCCTAGACCGGAGATGATCTCATGCGATATGGTATAGTCTGACAAGCGTGGGCCCGTGCACCTTTCCCTCAGTCTCCCTATCCCAAACCGGCCTAGACGAGGGCTAGGTTGGGGGGAGCTGTTGTACTTTTCCAAATCTAACCCTAACTCTAACCCTAACCCACCCTAACCCTCTAACCCTAACCTAACCTAACTCTAGCCCCTAAACCTTAACCTCAAAACTGCTAGCCTTAGCCCCAAACAAAACTGCTAGCCTTAGCCCCACTGACCATAACCCACTGACCCCTGGCCCCACCATTTTTAAACATGCTAGTCCCTAGACTCTGTAAACCTTTATTAACCAGACACTTCATCAAATTCTGTACAGAAATATCATAAAACTAATATCATATTCTCCAGGATATAACCCTTGGCTTCTCAGTCGCCCTCTCCTGGATAAAACTGTGAATAGCCATGTGTAAAAAACTGATTAGGATTCCAATATTTTAGCAGGATTTGACACTCCAGGCGGAGCTCTTGAGCGGGTGACTTCACTCAAAGACATCTTTCCAGTCTAATTTTAATGATGCACTCTCTCTCTCTCTCACAAACACACACATACACTCCTGTGCACACTCACACACACGTGTGCACACTCACACGCATGCAGTCAAAACACACAGACACACACGAACTGGCTGGAAAACTATTTTTATTCAGGCTAGTGATACCTTGTTCCTAAAAAGACAAATGATTTCACGGGTTATTTCGTTTGGATGTATTTCTTGTTTTTATCGATGACTGGCTTCCTTTTTGTCACGCTGTAGACTGATGTACGGTCACATTGGATTTGAAAACGACATCCTTTCTTCCATAGATCGACGCTACCTGAAAGAAGGCCGCCTTCTGAATCCAACGATACCAGTTATGTGCACATCGGACCTACGCTTCAAAAGATACAGACAGGTAAGCTTTGGCCAATCAGATCGCATATGCTAATGAGGGTGGAATTAATGAGGGTGAAACTCGTTTTTATCTATATACCTAGTTGCAACTGACCCCAAACTAGCCCCTAAACCTTAACCTCAAAACTGCTAGCCTTAGCCCCAAACAAAACTGCTAGCCTTAGCCCCACTGACCATAACCCACTGACCCCTGGCCCCACCATTTTTAAACATGCTAGTCCCTAGACTCTGTAAACCTTTATTAACCAGACACTTCATCAAATTCTGTACAGAAATATCATAAAACTAATATCATATTCTCCAGGATATAACCCTTGGCTTCTCAGTCGCCCTCTCCTGGATAAAACTGTGAATAGCCATGTGTAAAAAACTGATTAGGATTCCAATATTTTAGCAGGATTTGACACTCCAGGCGGAGCTCTTGAGCGGGTGACTTCACTCAAAGACATCTTTCCAGTCTAATTTTAATGATGCACTCTCTCTCTCTCTCTCACAAACACACACATACACTCCTGTGCACACTCACACGCACGTGTGCACACTCACACACAAGTGTGCACACTCACACGCATGCAGTCAAAACACACAGACGCACACGAACTGGCTGGAAAACTATTTTTATTCAGGCTAGTGATACCTTGTTCCTAAAAAGACAAATGATTTCACGGGTTATTTCGTTTGGATGTATTTCTTGTTTTTATCGATGACTGGCTTCCTTATTGTCACGCTTTAGACTGATGTACGGTCACATTGGATTTGAAAACGACATCCTTTCTTCCATAGATCCACGCTACCTGAAAGAAGGCCGCCTTCTGAATCCAACGATACCAGTTATGTGCACATCGGACCTACGCTTCAAAAGATACGGACAGGTAAGCTTTGGCCAATCAGATCGCATATGCTAATGAGGGTGGAATTAATGAGGGTGAAACTCGTTTTTATCTATATACCTAGTTGCAACTGACCCCAAACTAGCCCCTAAACCTTAACCTCAAAACTGCTAGCCTTAGCCCCAAACAAAACTGCTAGCCTTAGCCCCACTGACCATAACCCACTGAGCCCTGGCCCCACCATTTTTAAACATGCTAGTCCCTAGACTCTGTAAACCTTTATTAACCAGACACTTCATCAAATTCTGTACAGAAATATCATAAAACTAATATCATATTCTCCAGGATAAAACCCTTGGCTTCTCAGTCGCCCTCTCCTGGATAAAACTGTGAATAGCCATGTGTAAAAAACTGATTAGGATTCCAATATTTTAGCAGGATTTGACACTCCAGGCGGAGCTCTTGAGCGGGTGACTTCAGTCAAAGACATCTTTCCAGTCTAATTTTAATGATGCACTCTCTCTCTCTCTCTCTCACAAACACACACATACACTCCTGTGCACACTCACACGCACGTGTGCACACTCACACGCATGCAGTCAAAACACACAGACGCACACGAACTGGCTGGAAAACTATTTTTATTCAGGCTAGTGATACCTTGTTCCTAAAAAGACAAATGATTTCACGGGTTATTTCGTTTGGATGTATTTCTTGTTTTTATCGATGACTGGCTTCCTTTTTGTCACGCTTTAGACTGATGTACGGTCACATTGGATTTGAAAACGACATCCTTTCTTCCATAGATCCACGCTACCTGAAAGAAGGCCGCCTTCTGAATCCAACGATACCGGTTATGTGCACATCGGACCTACGCTTCAAAAGATACGGACAGGTAAGCTTTGGCCAATCAGATCGCATATGCTAATGAGGGTGGAATTAATGAGGGTGAAACTCGTTTTTATCTATATACCTAAACCTAACCAGGAAAACCACACCGCACCTAAACCTAACCAGGACAACCACACCGCACCTAAACCTAACCAGCAGAACCACACTACACCTAAAACCTACCCATTCTACCACTAATGGTTGAAACCTACAAAATTATTATTTTTTATAAAATAAATAATGATTATAATAGCATATTAATTTGAAGTCTCATTTTATTGGGGGGGGGGGTGTTGTGGGCCTGGGCTGTGGGGCTCTGCTCGAACGGTGAAAACAGGTGGCCATCAGGAGTATAAGAAGGACAGTGCATTTACCGATGTTGAACTATGTTTCAGCTTCTGGATCTCATTCGTTCCTAACCTAACCTTAGTTGACCTGGAGTAATGACCACTTGTATGGCTAGCCCGCTACTGTCTAACCCCCACCCACACCCCAAACCTAAACTTAACCGTCAGTATCTTTTTGTTTTGCTTCACCCCTTATGATTTTTACCCTCTGCCGCACAAACCGGATACGAATATAGCCCTGGTCTCGACAACCCGCATGGTTTTTACCCCAACATGATTATTATATCATTTTATTAAAAATACATATATTATTCATTCACAACTCTTTTATTAATATATCATAAACCTTAAAATGATGATTATTATAAATAAATAAATAAATGTATTAAAAAAGTTCATGGGGATTAAAAACATGCATAGAATAAAGGGCTTTAAACTGATACAGTGTTCCTTTTTCTAATATGGAGTGAAGCACAGTTAACTCCATACAGAGTTAATGTAAAACTACTATCCTTTCCTATCATTTTATTCATCCTGGTTATAAAAAAACTAAAAACAGTCCATGGGGGTTTAAAAACTTAATTTACATCTATACAGGATCTTTTTCAGAGGTGGAGATTATTCCTCTTCCTTTTTTCCTTCTTATATCTGTGAATATACGTGATCATCTTTGTTTTGTATGGTGGACCGGAGAGTGGACAGTGGGCTATCGATGCGGGCATTCCTGATTCTCGGTTTCTTATGCGTGTGGAGCGGCCAGTTGATAGAATGGACAGTGCACAACCATATTCGGGCTCCTCTGGAGCTCGATTATTGGACTTTACATAAACCTAACCGCATCCAGCGGTTACCCTTGTGTGAGGGTGATGTCTGATTGGCTTGCCATAACTTTTAGGAGGGAGGTCTGGTAGAAGCTTGATGCCCTGCATCCGCCAGTCTCAACCTTCGACCTTTTAGGAGTATTCTAGTCCAAGTTTTCGATATTTCAGACCTACTTTGGTTTATTATACAGCAGAGTACATACGTTTTTGCAACATGCACTCCAAATAATTTCAAATCAACAGAATCAAATTAACGTCTCTCCTAATTACTGGTTTAAGTTGGAAACCCCTTTTAGCTCAAACCAGACCCCAACCATGCAATTGTGGATCTGGTCAAGCCCAAATAGCAATTGGATACAAGACACGCGCTTGGGGCTGATCGTCCAAGCGAGCCGGCCTGAGCGTGAGGGTGTATAGTGTTTAATGGCCGAAACACCCGATGATCCTGAGGTACACTACTGAAGAGGTTGTCTTGAACATTTCCCTCACTCTAACTGTTTTGGGGGAGCAGGAAAGAATAATGAAAAAAATGTCCTACTATAACAAATATCGTCCTTGAAACATGGCATTTGCCTGAAACAAAACTTCTTGGCGTGTTCTCACATCTACTCAGATCTAATTTTAGCAGTGGACCAAACCTGCGCTCTAAACCTAACCGCCATAACCGCAGCCTTCAAAAACCTAGCCGGTTCAACTCGAGTACTGTTAAATCTATAGATGGACCCAACCGCGCTCTAAACCTAACCACCATAACCGCAGCATTTAAAAACCTAGCCGGTTCAACTCGAGGACTGCTATTTTTAAGGCTGGACCAAACCACACCCTAAACTTAACCATCACAGACCCAATGATTATAATTTAACTATGACATTAACCGTCTTTGATAACATGGCAGTCTGGCTGAAACAATACTTTTTGGCAGAACACGATGCTGGGTCGGGATTATCAGTCTGCGACCTTGGAGTTGTGGTCTGGTTCGCCGATCTGGAACAAGTTTAGTCAAGAACTTTGTGTTCTCATATCTACTTAGATCTAGATTGAGTGCTGGAACAAACTGCACTCTCAAGCTAACCGCCATAACCTCAGCAATTATGAACCCAGCCGGTTCAACTCGAGCACTGTGAAACTTTAGGGTGAATGAATTCACAGCCTAAACTTAAGCGTTTAAAAACCTAACTTTCACTTTTTTAGGCCCAATTCTTAGACAAGCGCAGCTCCTAGACCGGAGAGGATCTCACATGATATGGTATAGTCTGACAAGCGTGGGCCCGTGCACCTTTCCCTCAGTCTCCCTATCCCAAACTTACCTAGACGAGGGCTAGGTTGGGGGAAGCTGTTGTACTTTACCAAACCTAACCTAACCCTAAAGGCAGTTCATCATTGAATTCAGTGATGTCATCTCTGTTCAGTTTAAATAATGTCTGTGCATTTATTTGCAATCAAGTCAATGATATCGCTGTAGATGAAGTGACCCCAACTAAGCAAGCCAGAGGCGACAGCGGCAAGGAACCGAAACTCCATCGGTGACAGAATGGAGAAAAAACCTTGGGAGAAACCAGGCTCAGTTGGGGTCAGTTCTCCTCTGACCAGACGAAACCAGTAGTTCAATTCCAGGCTGCAGCAAAGTCAGATTGTGCAGAAGAATCATCTGTTTCCTGTGGTCTTGTCCTGGTGCTCCTCTGAGACAAGGTCTTTACAGGGGATCTGTATCTGGGCTCTAGTTGTCCTGGTCTCCGCTGTCTTTCAGGGCTGTAGAGGTCCTTTCAGAAAAATGGTTGCAGGAATCTCATTTTTCATGGTATCTTCTTCAGATTTGAATATAAACTCATGAGACATTTGACTTTCAACCCATTCATTTTAAAATTAATTTCCATTAATTTCTCTAGGACTGATTTCATGTATTTTTATATATAAAAGTAAAGTAAAGCCCAAAGGGTCTTCTTTACAAAGTCACCAAAATCATCTGTGTAACACACAGGAACTGTTACAATTTTAAGTTTGGTATAGCACTTTCAGCTGTTAATCCCATAATGTAGGGTCTGGTTAACAGTACCTTACTGGCATCGCTGCTGCAGGTAAATTACTGTTATTTAAATGGACATTTTTTACAATGCATGAATATAATTGTTGAAGTCAGAATTTTTTTTAGTGATTTGTTATCATTTAAATAATACTTACATCTGATTTATACTTTGGTCATTGCTATGTATTTGTATTGTTTTCTATTATTGAAAAGTCACTTTGTCAGTTGAATTAGAATATTGTATTTGTAACACATTTCTGTAAGTATTTGTTATATTGAATTAATAATTAAATAAAAAGGATCCCAGTGTTGATAAATATTTCGGCTAAAGTATATTTGAGTAATTTATATGGTAATATTTGTTTAAATCACTTCAGCAAAGATTGCATGTTTGAACACATTTTGATATGTTTAAGTATATAATTGATTTTTGTTAAGTGAATATACTGTCATTAAAACATTTCGCTACTCAGAAGTAAAAAAAGATATTAAAAGAAAGTAAATATTTTGGCAGCTTCTTTCACTGAAGGAGCTCTCATAATAACCTAACGTTTTCACTGTGCTTATAATAAATATATTTAAATAAATTATGTTATATTTGATAATGTAAGAAAATAAAGCTGATTTCAATCTCGTGAGTAATTGATTTTAATTCATACAGCATTCAAGTATTTCAGATATTCATCATCCATTACAATATGATCTCGGGACAATTTGACATTGTGTTTTATTACAATCAACAGAGAAAATCGCATGAATAAGCCTGGTTTTTATAATACTAATGCAAATAAATGATGTGAAACTTATTTTAATGAGCAAACCACAAAAACACAGATCATCACTCACTGATTAACTGTCTAGATGAGAATCACTACATCAACAGCACAGCTACTGCCTTTAAATACAGAAACATGCAGCATAACAACATCACTTCTTGGTCTTCTCTTGGACTGAGGCACACAATCTACTCTTCAGCACAATGGTGACCCACAAAACTCAGACAACAGAAACCCTTTTAATCCCAACAGAACATTAAACACTAACATATCTCTCTAGATCTCAACATCTTTACTCATTACGTCTGACTTTATTTCAAACAAAACTTCTTATTGAGAATTAACTGAGGTTCAGATTTTGATGTTTATTGACAATAATAAAGTTTGAAGTGACCACTGTGGAGATAAGCATTTGATTGAGTTAGGCTCTTGATTCTTGGTTTTTATTATTATTTTTTAATTCAAAATCAGTTATTTTCATATCATTATGATATTTATAAATGTTTTTTTTTGTGGTGTATAACATCTCACTGTTAAAATTATCATAGAGCTCAAAGCATTATGAATAGAATCTCTTGTCAGTGTTTTCAGAGTCACACAGTTCCAGTGATGAATCACGAGCACAAAAAAACCCAGGATAGAGTGGCTGAGTAAATGTTGTCTGTTCTCTGTGGAGGAGGCTCATAGTGTTTCCATAGATGCTGTAAAAGGACAGAGTTCCTGCACTGTGATCCACAAACACTCCTATTCTTCCACTGATGGACTTAACAGGGAGACAAGTCTCTGTCTTATTATGTCTGAATACATAACGGTCATAACAACATTCAAAACCCCAGGAATGATCATTATATCCAAACCAACACTCCTCACCCCAGTTCTTCCTGACAATGCTCTTATATGACACTGACATCTCCACATGTCCAAACCTTCTCGACACAATCTCCCAGTAACAGCGTCCACACACACTCTCTCTACACAACACTTGTGGCACACTATCAAATCTGTCTGGATGATCAGGATACTGCTGGACTTTGTCACTGTATGCCATCACTCTGTTGTTCTCAGACAGATGGATGAACTTATTCACTGTGTTCAGATCCAGAGTGAGCTGATGGGAATCTGATTGAGATAAAACACATCAGAATCAGCAATCATGACTCAATGATTAAATCAGACCCAAAAACACATGATATTAAATATATATATATATATATATATATATATATATATATATATATATATATATATATATATATATATATATATATATAATAAATGCTAATATTTTCATAATTCTCAGGGAAGGATTGATCTGGTCTCCTAGCAACAGTGACAGCAGCTGTTGCCAAGCGAAAGTAACAAATGTACTGGTGTAATTAAAACTATAGTCTGAATCCAGTCTGGTCCATTTATCTACACTAGTCATTCCCAATCCTGGTCCTGGGGAACCCCAACTCTGCATGTTTTTTGGTGTCTCTCTTATCTGACACAGACATTTGAAGACTTGGAGCAGGGATCCTCAAACCTGGCACACGCAGTCCACTTTCCTGCAGAGTTTAGCTCTAACCCTAACCAAACACACCTGAGGAAGCTAATCAGTATATTCAGGATCATTAGAAAATCACCTGTAGTTGAAGTTGATTAGGGTTGGAGTTAAACTCTGCAGCGCATTGGCCCTCCAGGGTAACATTTGAGAAACCATAATGAAATATAAATCATTCGAAAAATCACACCACAAAGAAATATTTCAAAATGTATCTTTTTTTTTTTAAAGCAACATTAGATAAATGATTTAATTGAAACCGGTTGATACCTAGTACTCATAGTCAGGGCTGTAGCTGGGGTTTGTGGGCCCCCATTGCAGGTCATTCCAGTGGGCCCTATTTGAAATTGGTTAATTTGTATGGTCATCCTGTTTTTTTTATTTGTGCTATTTTCACAATGTTTAAGTTTTTTCAAGTTTGTAGGTGTCCAGGTAAAGAAACCGAAAAATCTAATGTAAAATAGCACTGCATAGTCTTCACTATAAAAAAATAAATATACCATCAAACCAACATTTATTTAGACACCTTCAAAGTTTCTCACATTATCACAGTTTAATTGCTATAGTTTAAAAAATGGTGATAAAATATGACGAACTCAGAATTAGGGTTAGCGTCCTCACATAAGTCCCTGTTTTTGCAGATGATGCAGGATGAAGGGAAATCCCATGTTGACTACATCATCGACGGACCTGTTTGCTCGGTAAGCAAACTGCAGGGGGTCCATTAAGGGTCCAGTGATGTCCTTCAGATAAGCCAGAACCAGTTTTTCAAACGACTTCATGGCGACAGATGTTAAAGCCACATGTCTGTATTCATTACGTCCTATTATCTTGGGTTTCTTTGGAACAGGGATGATGGTGGAGTGTTTGACGCTAAATTACTTATAATACCTAGAATATCAAAATCAGCTGCGGGTGGCAGATCCTTTTCTTATTTAGCACCTAAACTCTGGAATAACCTACCTAACATTGTTTGGAAGGCAGACACTCTAGCAGTTTAAATCTAGATTAAAGACCCATCTCTTTAACCTGGCTTACACATAACACACTAATACCCTTCTTATATTAAAATCCATTAAAGGATTTTTAGGCTGCATTAAGTAAACCGGAACCGAGAACACTTCCCATAACACCCGATGTACTTGCTACACTGTAAAAAATTATTAGATATAATAAAAAATTATTATATTTACTCTAATAATATTGGATGTAAAATTTGAAAAAATGTTAATTAAATTTAACACATTAGAATTAATTAGAAATAATCAAATAAGATGATTACAGTCAACCATTTAAAATAAGTAGAATAACATTTAAAAATAAAGTAAACTTTAAACAAAAATATTGATTTAATTAAAAACAAACAAACAAACAAAAAACACTATGCTAAAGAATACTATGTTATACATGCCAGACCAGTAGTTGGTGATCATGAAACACCCTGCAAAAACATTATATGCATGCACATGACTTCCACTTTTTTACAAATTCACATTTTTGTTGCTTACATAGATATAATACAGGCATCATGTTCAGAAGTTTGTGTCTTCAGTCCCCTAAAACACAGTTATTGAAGACACAAAGTTCAGAAAAAGAATCACTGAAAGAGAAAAGGGTAAATTTATAAGGTTACCATTATAGTGGTCAGTGTTTGCTTTAGTTGGGCTCTTGACCCTTGACTTTAAATAAGAGAACGGTTGTTCAAGTTATCCTGATGATGATTCTACATAATCATTATCTGGCCTGAGTGTTATAAATAGAGACTGTTCTCTGAGATCAATTAACGTTCATTAAAGCAGCACCTGTACTTCAACAATAGAAGACTAGCATTTTTTCTGTAAATCCAAGATTTTAAGAGTTCTGATTAAGATTTTTTTTTATTGGCATACACATAACATACTAATATGCTTTTAATATCCAAATCCGTTAAAGGATTTTTAGGCTGCATTAATTAGGTAAACTGGAACCGGAACCGGAACACTTCACATAACACCGTACTTTCTACATCATTAGAAGAATGGCATCTACGCTAATATTTGTCTGTTTCTCTCTTGTTCCGAGGTCAACGTAGCCACCAGATCCAGTCTGTGTCCAGATCAGAGGGTCACTGCAGTCACCCGGATCCAGTATGTATCCAGACCAGATGGTGGATCAGCACCTAGAAAGGACCTCTACATCCCTGAAAGACAGCGGAGACCAGGACAACTAGAGCCCAGATACAGATCCCCTGTAAAGACCTTGTCTCAGAGGAGCACCAGGACAAGACCACAGGAAACAGATGATTCTTCTGCACAATCTGACTTTGCTGCAGCCTGGAATTGAACTACTGGTTTCGTCTGGTCAGAGGAGAACTGACCCCCCAACTGAGCCTGGTTTCTCCCAAGGTTTTTTTCTCCATTCTGTCACCGATGGAGTTTCGGTTCCTTGCCGCTGTCGCCTCTGGCTTGCTTAGTTGGGGTCACTTCATCTACAGCGATATCATTGACTTGATTGCAAATTAAAACAGACACTATTTCTACTGAACAGAGATGACATAACTGAATTCAATGATGAACTGTCTTTAACTATCATTTTGCATTATTGAGACACTGTTTTCCAAATGAATGTTGTTCAGTGCTTTGGCGCAATGTATTTTGTTTAAAGCACTATATAAATAAAGGTGATTGATTGATTATTTTCACTATGTGATATCAAGAACCAGCATATGCATCTCAAGAATGGTGACAAACAGCATAGTCAAATAAACAGATGAACTGTAAACATAACAAAACAAGCTACAAAAACATTGCATAAAAAATAAAATAAAATAGAATAAATATTAAACAATTTTGGTCATAATTTATTCATGCCGCAAAGCATTATAGGAGCCATAAATGTTTTGATTGGTGGCACCCAGAATGCAGTGCAACATGCTTTTTTTATGGTCACCAGTCACCATTGTTGAGGATCTCAGGCTGATTCTTGAGGTCAGTGTGCGTAAATTAAGATTTTTTTTTTTTTATGTTTTGAAAAGAAGACAATGCTTTTAAGAATCTTTCAGATTATGCTGACAATACCAGACCTTAAACTGTACAACTATTGGACACCTGTTGTTGATAAGACACAGCCAAACAACATCACCTGAGCTTACTCTGTATTGTCTTGTCTAGCTGCTGTATCACAATTACAGCAACCAAAAAAAAGTTTAAGGATAATGGTAACCAAAAATGTAGATTATTCTCATTCAGTGATTCTGTTTTGTTAGCATCAGGTGTCTAAAATAATTCCGTTTGGGGGCTTGAACACATAAGCTTTTGAACAAGATGCCTGTATCATCTCCATGTAATCATATAAAACATGAATTTGTGAATTAAATTTTTGTGCTGTGTTTCTTAGTCACCAACTACTGGCCTGGTACATAGTATTCATTAGCATAGGGTTTTCTTTTACTTTTCTTTTTTTAGTTTTTTTTAAACTTTACTTTTTTGTGCTATTTAACTCATTTTGAATGGTTAATTTCTAAGCATCTTATTTGATTAATTCTAATGAATTCTTATGTGTTAAATGTTATTAATAATATTGCTGGTAATCTGTTGCCACAATTTTATTAATTAAATATAGTGTATTATTTTTAACAGTGTCCTCCAACTACGCACACATTTCCAATCATGTATGCCTATGAAAGACGATCGAACCAATCAAAGTAGGTATGTGGCGGGTTAATGTGCAACCTCGCCTCTATATGCAGGCTGCAGCCTGTTGCTTCTCTTTTTTTTTTTTTCAACAAAACCAATATTTTTGTATACATTATACTTAATTTTTTCATGTTATTTTACTCATTTAGAATGATTGCTTTTAAGCATATCATTTGATTAATTCTAATTAATTCTTATGAGTTAAATTGTATTAATAATATTGCTGGTAATCTGTTGCCACAATTTTATTGAGTAAATATAGTGTATCACTTTTTACAGTGTACATCAGTAGAGGAATGGCATCTACACTAATATTTGTCTGTTTCTCTCTTATTCCAAGGTCACCGTAGCCACCAGATCCAGTCTGTGTCCAGATCAGAGGGTCACTGCAGTCACCTGGATCCAGTACGTATCCAGACCAGATGGTGGATCAGCACCTAGAAAGGACCTCTACAGCCCTGAAAGACAGCGGAGACCAGGACAACTAGAGTCCCAGATACAGATCCCCTGTAAAGACCTTGTTTCACAGGACCACCAGGACAAGACCACAGGAAACAGATGATTCTTCTGCACAATCTGACTTTGCTGCAGCCTGGAATTGAACTGCTGGTTTCGTCTCCCAAGGGTTTTTCTCCTTTTCTGTCATCGTTGGAGTTTCGGTTCCTTGCTGCTGTCGCCTCTGGCTTGCTTAGTTGGGGTCACTTCATCGACAGCGATATCGTTGACTTGATTGCAAATGATTGCACAGATACTATGTAAACTGAACTGAAATGATGACATCACTGAATTCAATGATGAACTGCCTTTAACGGTCATTTTGCATTTATTGACACAGTGTTTTCCTAATTAATGTTGTTCAGCTGCTTTGACACAATCTTTTTTGTTTAAAGCACTATATGAATAAAGGTGACGACTTTAAGTTGGAGATTCTGTTTTTGGAGTTGATCTTTTACATACAACCAAAATTGACGTCTGAGCAACATTTGAGTACACATACAATGTCCAGTGGGATGCTTCCCACTTATATCTTAATTCAAATGTTATGCAATAATCAGAGGTGGGAATTCCAGGGGCCAAAGAGTAAAAGTCCTTTCATGTTTTTGCTCCACCCATGAACTCAGCAGCTGATTTTACCAGAGGAGGGACCAAGTCATTCCTTCCATGCCACAACCGAGTCTTGAGTCAAATCCAATGTCCTCAAAGAGTTAAAGTTAATGAGATTATAAAGTGACTAATTAAATGATGATTGTGCATTAGTGATGAACACCTGCAGTTAACAAACATCACTGAAGAAAAGAGAAACACAAGAACTACAACTGACTTTAAGCACAGACTTGGATGAAATCAATTGGAAAAAAAAAATTGCCACCATAATTGTGGTGAGTACTTTCTTCAGTTGCGCTCTTTAGCCTTGTTTTTTTTTAAGCTGTTTTGATAAATTTGTTAAAAAAAATAGAAAAAAACCTGCTTTGGGATTAGGCATTTAGCCATGAACATTTATCATATGACCCAGTGAAACAGTGGTGAAAATAATTATTCATACTGCAGTGCACTATGGGAGTTTTTCATCTATTGCAACATGAAACATTTTGTTGATTGTCACCATTGTAGAGATTCATATGCTGGTTCTTGATATCTGTGTGCGTAGAGAAAGCCCTGGACTTCAAATTTCTATAGGTATTAGACACATTTAAACTTCATTCCCTCTAAATATTAGAGCAGTATTTTCTTTTGAATGCTATCATACAAAGAAAGAAAATATTATTTTAGTAACTACATGTTCATTGTATATCAGTGATCTCTCTTGTCCACAACAGCAAATACAGAGCTACAAAGAGAGATCTAGCACAACAAGTCAAGGGTCAAGAGCATAACTAAATCAAACACTGATCTCCATGATGGTGGCATCATTTTAACAAAAAAAACATCAACATCTGATCCTCTGAAATTCCAATAACAGCAGGTGTTCATCACTAATGCACAATCACCATTTAATTAGTCACTTAATTATCTCATTGACTTTAACTCTTTGAGGACTTGGAATTTAAATTGAGACTCGATTGTGACTTGGAAGGAATGGCTTGATTCCTCCTATGTTGAAATCAGCTGCTGAGTTCTTGAATAAAGCAAAAATATGACTGGACTTTTACTATTTGGCCCCTGGACTTCCCACCTCTGGTGATAATATTCTAATAATGTAAATAATGTTTTTAGAGAGTATTATCCTAACATTTAGTAGAACATTCTGAGAACTAAAATAAAACTTTCCACTGAAAACATTCCCAGAACATTTAATGTTCTCAAAACATTCGTAGAACAATAACATTCCTAGCTGGGATCTCTACTGTAGGAGAGGCATAATTGTATAAACTTGTTAAATCATCTAAACCAACAACATGTATGTTAGACCCTATACCATCTAAGCTCCTAAAAGAGGTGCTTCCAGATGTCTTATATCCAGTTCTGACTATTATTTATTCATCATTAGGATATGTCCCCAAAACCTTCAAACTGGCTGTTATTAAACCTTTTATCAAAAAACACAACTTGACCGCAAAGAACTAGTTTAATTACAGACCGATCTCGAATCTCCCTTTTCTGTCCAAGATACTAGAAAAGGTAGTATCCTCACAATTATATCCCTTCTTATAGAAAAAATGGTATCTGTGAGGATTTCCAGTCAGAATATAGACTGTATCATAGTACTGAGACTGCTCTTTATCATCTGATTGTAGATGTATCTCACTATTAGTGCTGTTGGATCTTGCTGTGCTGTGTTTGAACACTATCGACCACAACATTCTTTTGAATGGACTAAAAAACATTGTTGCCATTAATGGAAGTGCATTAGCATGGTATAAATCATATTTATATGACCACCATCAATTCGTAGCAGTGAATTAAGAGGTATCGTATCGATCACGACTGCATTATGAAGTACCTCAAGGCTCAGTACTAGGGCTTTTACTCTTCACGCTTTACATGTTACCCTTGGGAGATATCATCAGGAAACATGGTATTAGCTTTCACTGTTATGTTAATGATACTCAGGTCTACTTTTCTTTATTTGCGGTCCAGCAAAACATACCAATTTGAAAAATTAGTGCAATGCATAATCGATATAAAAAACTGGATGACGAGTAATTTCTAACTGCTAAGTTCTGAAAAAACAAAACAAAACAGGTGTGTTAATTATAGGACCTAAAAACATGTAATAACCTTGAAATCAAGTCAAGTCAAGTCACCTTTATTTATATAGCGCTTTAAACAAAATACATTGCATCAAAGCAACTGAACAACATTCATTAGGAAAACAGTGTGTCAATAATGCAAAATGAGTTAAAGGCAGTTCATCATTGAATTCAGTGATGTCATCTCAGTTCAGTTTAAATAGTGTCTGTGCAATCATTTGCAAACAAGTCGATGATATCACTGTAAATGAAGTGACCTCAAACGAAGCATTATAGTCCTCCACGTCCGCTGCATTCTCAAAACTCAGGGAATTTGATAATACCTAGAATATCAAAATCAATTGCGGGCGGCAGATCCTTTTCCTATTTGGCGCCTAAACTCTGGAATAACCTACCTATCATTGTTCGGGAGACAGACATACTCTGTCAGTTTAAATCAAGAATAAAGGACAATGTCTTTAATTAGATCCATTCTGTACCCAGAACAGAATGTCCCTGCAGTCACCTGGATCCAGTATGTATCCAGATAAGATGGTGGATCTGCACCTAGAGAGGACCTCTACAGCCAAGAAAGTAAGCAGAGACTACACTGTTAAAAATCGCTGTAAAAAAACGGCCAAATTTCGACAGTAACATACTGTTTTTCAGTAAAACAGTGCATTCTGGGTAATATTCATCGTTTTCGAGAAGTTAGCCTGCTGCTATATATCGTAAATTAACAACGTTCAAAGTCGACACTCAGCGGCTGTGTTTCAAATCACACCCTACTCCCTCATTCACTATTCCCTACATGAGTTTACTAATATAGTCCACCTAACAGAGAGAATGAAAACTAATGAGTGAATTCAGACAATGATCAACAGCTGCTGTTAATGAGTAGAATCACTGAGGAAAAAGAAACGACAAACACAAGAAATACAACTGACTTCAGCCACAGCTTTAGATGAAATCAACTGAAGATTTAAACAATCAACAAACAGCTTTATCAACTTCACTCATTACTAACCGGACTGACTTTATTTCTATCAGATCAGAGATCAGAGATCAAAAGATCTTATTGAGAATTACAGAGGTGTAGATGATAATCTTAGTTTCGTTTAGTATCACCATTGTGGAGATCAGTGTTTGCTTTAGTTGGGCTCCTGACCCTTGACTTTTGTACTTCAACTTTTGTTTCATTGCTATATTTGTATCTTTATGATACATCTGTTACAGCAATATTAATCTTCATGGTCAAGTGATTATGACTGTTTCTGTCAGGCATGATCTACTAGACTGACTTGTTGTTATAATAGTCAAATAATAATTTGGTGATGAAATCTGTGAGTGAATAACACTTTTCTTTTGATTGTTTCTTCAAATTTATAAGATTGAACGGTAATGTGATTATCTGGATATGGATTTTTGAGCTTTAAATATTTTGGGCAGCAGTCCTCACAACACTGAAAGAGAGACATCAACAATCAGCATATTAATCTCAACAATGGTGACAATCAAAAGGTTTATGATGCAATGCATGCTGGGTACCAGCACAGGATAAAACTCATCCATGACTCCCAGCATGCATTGCGACATGAATAAATTATGCCACTGAAATGTTCACTTATTTTCTTGAATTCTTATGTGCTTATCATTTTGCATTTGTTTTAAGTTTTAGTAGCATGTGTTGTGATGTTCAGAACTGATCTGTTCATTTATTTTATGGATTGTCACCATTGCTGTGATTCATACGCTGATTCTTGATGTTTCTGTCTAAATTTCAGCAAAGGTTTTTTTTTTATTATTATGAGTGAAATTTTCTTAACAGTCTTTTATAACTTATGGCTCAGCAGTGTTCCTTCTTATGCTGTAGTATCAATAAGAGAACAGACATGGGATTAGATCAGAAATAATAGTATTTGTTCTTGTCAATCTATAAACAACATCAGATTTTTTTTCTTCTGTGTACTTTTGTTTTGCTATAACAGGTTCCAAAGGCGCATTGTTACAGCATGTTAAAAAAAAAAAAAAAAAAACTTAATTGTTGAAAAGTCACGTTCAAGAGCCCAACTAAAGTAAACACTGATCTCCATCATGGTAGTGAAAAAAACACCTAAACCTATTTAACTCTCCATAAGTTCTTCTGTAGACATCTGACAGAAATAAAGTCAGTCTGGTAAGTAATGTGAATCTGGTGAAGCTGTTTTAGTAGTTGTTTAATCAGATCTTGAGAGATTTGATGTATTCTTTTATTCAGTTGATTTCATCTAAGGCTGTGGTTGAAGTAATTTGTAGTTCTTGTGTTTCTCTTTGCTTCAGTGATTCTGCAGGTGTTTATCACTAATGCTCAATCATCAATTAATCACCGAATTATCTCATTAACTTCACTGATTCGGTGTTACTCTAACACTCTGTAGTGTGCACACATTATAAGTGTTCATTTAAAACTGAGGATTTTCTTGTGGGGTTTAAAGGGTTAAAGATTTAAGATGAAGAAAAAACAGCATTGAACATAATTTAACAGTAATAAACTGTAATTAATTTACAGGAAACAAACTGTAGAAAAACAGTTATTTACTGGCACCCCTGCTGCCAGTAAATGACTGTTTTTCTACTGTTTCTTGCCGTAAATAAATGTTTGCCAGCAAAAAAAGTGTTTTTCTACAGTTTGTTGCCGTTAAGTCAAGGAAAAACAGTAATATACTGTAAAATGTAAACGTCAGATTTACCAAATGAAAAAAAAGTTAATTTAACTAAAATATTTGTGAACATCCATAGAAAAAAAATTAGGCAAAGTCATACACTGATAATGAGAGTAAATACTGAACTTGACTGTATTAATGTGTGTTTGCACAAGAGAGATCTGTTAGTTTAATGTAGTTTGGTTGTTCACCATTGTGCTGGAGAGTAGAGCCTGTGCTTCAGTCAATGATGAGCCACAAATTCTGATTTTCTGCTGCTTTATATAAACACAGTAAATGTGGAGTCGCTGATACAGTGATGATCTCTGTGTTAAGTACTGCAGCACATACATGTGTGCTATAGCTGACAATGAGCTGCAGTGATTTGAGTAAAAGTCATACTTAGTTACTTTATTACTTTATTACTGCACATTAAGTGTTTGCATCGTTATATTAAGAAATATTCCTTCTCAGTGGACTCAAATGAAATAAGTTCATAGTACTAACATCGTAGGAATGCTAGTTTTAAAAACTCGAACTGTTTGAAGCAGTGGGAGTGGAGTTAATTTCCATGGTAGAATTTATGGTAAAATACTGTTAAAAAATAAGAGCGGTAAATTAATGGTTAAGAGCTGTAAATTAACAGTACTTTACTGGCACCCCTGCTGCCAGAAAATTACTGTTATTTAAGGTGAGACACTGCAGGCAAAAACAATGTTTTTTCAAGCACCTGTCAATTTTGAGATTTTGGGCTTTTTGGTTTTTCATAAAGTGCTTTTTCAAACTAGTGGAAGGAAAACATCCAAAAGACACTGTTAAGTGTTTCTTTTATAGCACTTTATCTGTTTGTGTCAATAGATTTCAATTACAATACATATTTTTAAAGGCCGTTTTCTCAAAATGAGTTTTTTCTTCAACACTGAGCCATAAATCTCAACTTCAGTAGCACGTACACACACCAAACTTGACATTTTTATTCCTGTCTGTATTCTGAAGATTTTTACAGAGGGATTTGTTCATATATATTTTCCTTGATTATATACAACATTTTATTCCCCCCAAAATTGTGAAAATATATTGTTTTCTGGCTGTTCAAAGTATTTTCTGAATTATGGAGTGACAAAAAAAAGATAACCAGAATTCCCTCTGTAAAAACATTTGACTCTAATATGTCAAAAAAATTAAACAAAAAATGTGAAACTGACTTCATCTAGTGTTCAGATTTTTGTACTAGAAATGTATGCAAATTAGCACATATTTCATTAAAGAATGCCTCATTTGCATATTTAAACATAACATTTTTGAAAACTTGTAATACAAAAAATGTTTGCAATAATCAATGTAATCAATCAACTGGGTAAGTAAGGTGATAACTATTAGATATTTTATTTTCCCTATTCACCTGCAGTGTCTCGCCTTAACGGCAAAATTTTTTACAGTGTACACTGTTAAAAATCGCTGTAAAAAAACGGCCAAATTTCGACAGTAACATACTGTTTTTCAGTAAAACAGTGCATTCTGGGTAATATTCATCGTTTTCGAGAAGGTAGCCTGCTGCTATATATCGTAAATTAACAACGTTCAAAGTCGACACTCAGCGGCTGTGTTTCAAATCACACCCTACTCCCTCATTCACTATTCCCTACATGAGTTTACTAATATAGTCCACCTAACAGAGAGAATGAAAACTAATGAGTGAATTCAGACAATGATCAACAGCTGCTGTTAATGAGTAGAATCACTGAGGAAAAAGAAACGACAAACACAAGAAATACAACTGACTTCAGCCACAGCTTTAGATGAAATCAACTGAAGATTTAAACAATCAACAAACAGCTTTATCAACTTCACTCATTACTAACCGGACTGACTTTATTTCTATCAGATCAGAGATCAGAGATCAAAAGATCTTATTGAGAATTACAGAGGTGTAGATGATAATCTTAGTTTCGTTTAGCATCACCATTGTGGAGATCAGTGTTTGCTTTAGTTGGGCTCCTGACCCTTGACTTTTGTACTTCAACTTTTGTTTCATTGCTATATTTGTATCTTTATGATACATCTGTTACAGCAATATTAATCTTCATGGTCAAGTGATTATGACTGTTTCTGTCAGGCATGATCTACTAGACTGACTTGTTGTTATAATAGTCAAATAATAATTTGGTGATGAAATATGTGAGTGAATAACACTTTTCTTTTGATTGTTTCTTCAAATTTATAAGATTGAACGGTAATGTGATTATCTGGATATGGATTTTTGAGCATTAAATATTTTGGGCAGCAGTCCTCACAACACTGAAAGAGAGACATCAACAATCAGCATATTAATCTCAACAATGGTGACAATCAAAAGGTTTATGATGCAATGCATGCTGGGTACCAGCACAGGATAAAACTCATCCATGACTCCCAGCATGCATTGCGACATGAATAAATAATGATCTTCTGCTGCTTTATATAAACACAGTAAATGTGGAGTCGCTGATACAGTGATGATCTCTGTGTTAAGTACTGCAGCACATACATGTGTGCTATAGCTGACAATGAGCTGCAGTGATTTGAGTAAAAGTCATGTATTTAGTTACTTTATTACTTTATTACTGCACATTAAGTGTTTGCATCGTTATATTAAGAAATATTCCTTCTCAGTGGACTCAAATGAAATAAGTTCATAGTACTAACATCGTAGGAATGCTAGTTTTAAAAACTCGAACTGTTTGAAGCAGTGGGAGTGGAGTTAATTTCCATGGTAGAATTTATGGTAAAATACTGTTAAAAAATAAGAGCGGTAAAGTAATGGTTAAGAGCTGTAAATTAACAGTACTTTACTGGCACCCCTGCTGCCAGAAAATTACTGTTATTTAACAGCAAAAATTTTTACAGTGTAGGACAAATAAATGGGCCCCAGATACAGATCCCCTTTAAATACCTTATCTCAGCCGGCCACTAGGACACCAGATGAGTCCTCTGGACAATGTGACTTTGCTGCAGCCTGAAATTGAACTGCTGTTTTCATCAGCTAGAGAAGATCTGAACCTGGACCCTACACCTCTGATATGCCTGAATGTCATTTTGTGACATTTGTTTATTTCTTTCTAACCCTATTTCAGCATCTATTAATATATACTGTTGTATCTCAATAAGCTAGAATGTCATGGAAAAGTTCATTTATTTTAGTAATTCAACTCAAATTGTGAAACTTGTGTATTAAAAAAAATCAATGCACACTAAATAAAATAGTTTGTCTTCGGTTCTTTTAATTATGATGATTTTGGCTCACATTGTGGGATTACACATTTATAAAATGTTAAATCTATGTTCCAATATAATAGTAGACTTTTTGGGGTGATAAAGCTGACATCCAAGAAGCTCAAATCAGGAAAATCAAGTGTCTGAGACATTAACCTTTTGATCTTTGTGTTCTTCCTTGAAGCTCAAGGCACAGCTGTGCCTTTTGTCTCTATGATAATGTTAAGATCAGCGATACTGTCAGGCACCTCGGTATTTAAATGACACTGTTATGCTGATAAGATCAAGGCTGGGAAGATGCCAGTGTCTGGTATCTTCCTGATTGCATTTGCATGCTTTGTTAAAATGGTCTCCACCTCTATTGTATGGATCCCTCCCACTTGAATTTATATAATCTACAATGTCTTAAGGACAAATTAGACTATTGATGACTGCAGCGCCACGCAGAGCATTCTCAATAAAGAATCCTGCTGAAGATTACCCAAGAGTCTCCTCGTCTTCGTTTCTGAGTTCCCAACAACATTTAACAAAGACACACAAATTAACTATCTCAACAAACTAGAATATGGTGACATACCAATCAACTAATCATTTCAAAACACCTGCAAAATGGCCTCTCAGTAAACTAGGCTACACAATCATGGGGAAGACTGCTTATCTGACAGTTGTCCAGAAGACAATTACTGACAGCCTTCACAAGGAGGGTAAGGCACAAACATTCATTGCAAAAGAAGCTGGTTGTTCACAGAGTGCTGTATCCAAGCATGTTAACAGAAAGTTGAGTGGAAGGAAAAAGTGTGGAAGAAAAAGATGCACAACCCGCAGCCTTATGAAGATTGTCAAGCAAAATCGATTTGAATGAACTTCACAAGGAATGGACTGAGACCATCAAGAGCCCCAAACACAGACATGTCAAGTGATTTGCTGAACCACAGACAATGTCAAGGGCATCCAGAAAAACTGGACTGTTGCACAGTGGTCCAAAGTCCTCTTTTCAGAAGCAAGTTTTGTATTTCATTTGGAAACCAAGGTCCTAGAGTCTGTAGGAAGGGTGGAAAAGCTCATAGCCCAAGTTGCTTGAAGTCCAGTGTTAAGTTTCCACAGTCTGTGATGATTTGGGGTGCAATGTCATCTGTGGTGTTGGTCTATTTAGTTTTTTTTTTTTTTAACTAAAGTCACTGCACCTCTTTACCAAGAAATCTTGGAGCACTTCATGCTTCCTTCTGCAGACCAGCTTTTTGAAAGATGCTGATTATATTTTACAGCAGGATTTGGCACCTGCCAACACTGCCAAAAGAACTAAAAGTTGGTTTAATGAACATGGTGTTGGTGAGCTTGACTGGCCAGCAAATTCACCAGACCTGAACCCCAGAGAGAATCTATGGGGTATTGTCAAAAGGAAAATGAGAAAAAAGAGACCAAAAAATCAGATGAGTTGGAGGTCACTGTCAAAGAAACCTGTGCTTCCAGACCACCTCAGCAGTGTCACAAACTGATCACCTCCATGCCATGCTGAATTGAGTCAGTAATTAAAGCAAAAGGAGCCCCTATCAAGTATTGAGTATGTATACACTAAATGAACATACTTTGCAGAAGGCCAATAATTCACTAAAATGTTTATTATTATTATTATTATTTTCATTATTTATTATTTACATTTTTATTGGTCTTATGAAGTATTCTAATTTGTTGAGATGAACCAAATTCATCACAATAAAAAAAGACTTAAACTACTTCTGTCTGTTTGCAATGAATTTTTTTAATACACATGTTTTACAATTTGACTTGAATTAATGAAATGAACTTTTCTACAACCTTCTAATTTACTGAGATGCACCTGTACTTGGTGAGAACAAGTTAATCTATACACACATAAGGTGTGACATTATCTCGTAATGCAAACAAAATGTCATTCATATATATATATATATATATATATATATATATATATATATATATATATGTGTGTGTGTGTGTGTGTGTGTGTGTGTGTTCTAAAGGTCTCTGTATGAGTAGTAAAGCAGATTCAATTTAGTCACTTTTTTATGAGTTATAAATTGTGTTTAGCTGATGAGAGGTGTATCAAACGAGAAAATCATAATTTGTGTGTCACCATTATTGTGGTCAGTGTTTCAGTAACTTTAGATTTTGTGTGGCTGCGGTAACTGAGTTGTAGCATACAGACAGACCAGAGCTAAGGCAATCTTATGGATTTGATTGTGGTTTGGACTAATTGTCACGGAGTGACCTGTTCAGGTTCCTTTACTGTGTACATAAATTAGGTGGATAAAAAATTGATCCAGCATTTTTGGCATAATGACATGTTTTTAAAAGTTAGTTCTACATAAAGGAAGAGTTCTATAGTTTAGACACACAAACATCAAGAATCAGCTTGAGCATCACAACAACGGTGACCAAAACTCATCCATGGCTCCTATCATGCATTGCGGCATGAATGAATTATGAGCTTTTTTAGTATCTCATTTTGTGATGTTCAGAGTAGATCTGTTTATCTGAATATGCGGTTTGCCACCGTTGTTGATATTCATATGCTGATTCTTGTTTTCTGTGTTTGCCTAAAACTAAAACTCCTTAAATAAAAATAAATAAATAATCGCCTACAAAATGTATAGAAAATACAGACTCTTTCATTATGAAACAAATTTTTTTACAATCAATGATGACCGATAAGAAGAGAAGAGACTGTAAAGGAGTTCAGTGATTGAGGTCAAGCAACGATTACATTAAAACATAATTATCACCACCTGACGATTTTGCTGTTGGTTTGACATACAAGTTTTTAAAATTAAATAGTTACAAGCCAATATCACAACTCAAGCAAACACTGACCACTATAATGGTGACATACAAATTGTGATTTTCTCTTTGGTGATTCTGCTTGTTAACATCAGGTGTCTTCAATAATGGTCAATCATAACTCAATTAACTTCTTAATTATGTCATTAACTTCAACTGTTACTTTTAACACTGCTTCAGTGTTTATGTATCCACACTCAGAGTGTTAAATTAACACTGGGGATATTGCTGTGTATTATGATTCAGTGTCACCAACTTCATCTCTCAAACCGAAAAACAATGAAAGCACTAGTTCATCAATAAGTTATTAAAACATTAATTAATGCAGTCTCCTTGCTGTTTTTCTCTGACACATTCAAAAGTATTATATGCGCCAGTGTGCTGTGGCAAGCTGTGTTTGCGTGCTAAGGCTATATAGGCAATTAAAGGCTCATTATTGTGATTTATATGGTTTATTAATAAATGTGCGACTAATAGTCGACTAATGCTTAAAATGAACAACTACTAGTCTACCAGGAAAAATATTTATTCGAAGGCAACCCTAGTCCTACTGGTTTGGACATCAAAGTCCTTCTAAAGCACAAAACCCAGTGTGCGTGTGTGTGTGTGTGTCATTATCCCAATCATTTATAAGATTAAAACTTTACTGCTTGTTGTCTAGACTTACATTGTAGGAAGTCATTCCTGGTCCAGTTGTCGACTGTGAATTCAAAGAACAGAGTCACATTCAGTCAGTAAACAAACACCAGTGCACACGTGCACAGCACTGTGTGATTAATCAGATATCTTCAACTATAATTGTGGCTTCTGTTGATTGTGAAAACCATGTCATAAAAATAAAATGTAATTAAACCATGTTTTAAACAGACTAGTAATGTTCTAAAAAGTGACAGCATCATGCTAAGTAAGTGCTAAAGACATCCTAACAATGTAATAATCATAAAGCAGGACTAAGTTTCATGCAGTGGTATTCTATGACTGCTATAAAGTGTGGGTTAGGGTTAGGTTAGGCTTAACTAACTATTTTAGTCATTAAACATACCACTGCGTAGTTTTTCAATTATAAAACAATAGACAGAATCTTAGACTCATATAAGTGATTTATTTGAGCACTAGAAAAATACAGTAAAAATAATTTGAGTAATAAAAATAAATAAGCAAATTAAAAAAATATTTAACTATGTATGCCAGTTACAGCACATCCTGAGATTGCTAGAAATGTCCAGTAATAGCATGCTGATTCAGATTTAAACAGATGGTAATCATGCAGATACAGACACATTCAATATAAAACACACTCACACATATATGAAAAATGTTGAAAAATTAAACAATTAAAGAAAAAGCAAATCGCTAAGTCACACCTCCATCAGATGACAGGTGTCACAGTGCGCGTCACAAATTGTCGAGAGAGCGCCACAATTCAATTTAACAATCATCTGCCTATATTTCACTTTTTTTGTGGATCATCTCATTCTGTTTGTGACAGTGTCCGCTACAAAAACATGCTGTTTTTTACTACCAAGACGCAGTTTTCTGAATATGAGTTATTCCATAACAGACACAAACATTTATTCTCCCTGAAGTTGGGTTACACATCCAATGTCCAATTTATATCTTAATTCAAATGTTAGGTATTAATGCTCTAATAAAGTTATTAATACACATATTTAGAAAGTTCTAAGAGTGTTTGATCCTAATTTCTTAACTGAAAATTCTGGGAACTAAAATAAACTTGCTACTGAAATTAATCCCAGAACATGTAATGTTCTTACAACAATAACATTCTAGCTGGTCTATAAAAACAAATGCTTCAAGCTGCTATTTCAAGCTGCTATGGAAAGATGGGCAAGGAATCTTGATGAGACATAAGACTTTAAAGCAACGTGATAAGTAAAACTAATTGGTTTCAGAACACAAAAGCAAGCTAAACTGTATCATTGCTCTGATTCTGGAGAAAAAAGATATAACAAAGTGTGTTTCCTGAGACATCAATAATCAGTGTATGAATCTCAACAATGGTGACATTCTTTATGCATTCATAATTGTTGAGATTCATACGCTGATTCTTGATGTCTGTGTGTGTCTAAGTATTCAGTAGGGAAAAAATGTTTGCGCACAAAGTGACTTAATTGCAGACATAAATAAAAATTATCTGATTAAAAAAAACAGCTTTTGTGATGTTGATTTTATGTAATAAAAAAGTAATAGTTTAGATTAGACTCTAGATGAGATCAATTCCCTATGTGATGACATCTTTAACACCAGCAAGTAACCAACATTTCCTAAACACATTTATTTCAGTAACTAATTAAACAATTTGACTTAAACTGCTTAACTACTTATCAACATTATGGTGACATCAAACCAAACGTATTTTCAATAAACTATCAACATCTAAACTTCCATTAATCTCAATAAGACGTTTCGTAAAAGTAATGTCAGAAATCAAATCTGTCTGGTTTATAAGTGAAGCTGGTACTGTTTTTTTTTTTTTTTTTTTTTGAGTTACTTACTTTAGAGATTGATATCAAACAAAGGTCGGGTTTTACCTTTTAATCAAAATATTATTTCTGAGCAGAAGTGTAAAGCCCTGCCATGAAATCAGCAGCTGATTTCACCAGAGATAGTGCAGTAATTTATTCCTTTTCAGTCACAAATGAGTCTCTGAAGTCCTATTAAACAAATGTCATCACAATACTAAAATATTGGAGAAAAAAGACAAACTATTATGTTCAGGCTTTTAGACATGAATACTTAATATATGATCCTCAACAGTGTTGAAAATAATTATTAATTCTGCAGTGCATAATGGGAGTTTTTACTAAGGTGTTACCCAGCATGCAGCATTTTGTTGATTGTCACCATTGTTGGGATTCATATGCTGGTTGTCTGTGTGTGACTAGGAAGTGTTGGAATTTTTGTTACAATTTTTTTTATTGTTATTATTTTGACTTTTAATTTTTACTTTTTTTGAATTCCTGGGATGTTGAAAATGGGTGAAGGATCTTCAAACCTTTGTCACATTTTCATTCGCGATGAGTTTTTACCTATAAAAACCATTTTAACCTGTAAAACCTCAGCATTTGATCCTCTGTAATTCTCAATAACAGCAGGTGTTCATCACTAATGCACAATCATCATTTAATTATTCACTTAACTATCTAAATAACTCTTTGTGGACTTGAGATAACTTGGACTTGAGGACTTATGGACTTGACTCAAGACTCATTTGAGACTTGAAAGGAATGACTTGGTTCCTCTGGTGAAATAAGGTGCTGAGTTCTTGGGTGGAATAAAGATATGGCAGGACTTTTACTTTTTTTGACCCCTGACCTTTACACCTCTGTCTGTAATATATCTGCTCGTCTTACCACGTCTATGGCCACCAGGTGGTATTGTGAGCAAATTAAGCTTCCAGAAATTATATGGCATTACATTTGTTTCAATAATAATGAACGAAACTTTATAAAACTGAATGTAACTTTTTCAGAAAATATAAAAAATATGCCATTACAAAACAAGAAAAAAAATAATAAAAACGAAAAAAATTAACTCAGTTGCACAAATTTAACAGGCTCTTCAAATATACTTCATTCTTTGTTAATGTTTTTCAAAGATTCGTTTTCGCTAATCGTGGATTCTGAATTCATTGCCACAGATTTCGCTTACGTTTCGCAGTTTTGCGTTTGGTGTTTTGACACAAATCTCTCGTGGGGGCGGGCTTAACCGTGATCTACTCTGATTGGATAGTGAGCTTATGATGGACAGGTGCTCTCTGACCGGGAAGTACACAGACCCCACTCAGTGGTGCACATATTGGAAAGCTCTCTCGTGATTGTGATTTGTATTACTAAATATGTAAATAATATTTGACCTTTGATCGTCTCAGTAAAGATGAGCTTTCAGGAGACAGAGACACGGAGCAGCATCATCTTCCTCCTCCGCTTGTCCTTCAAGGCAGCCTGAAGTAAGCTTGTGTTACTGAATGACAATAATAACCCGCAACAAACTGTAGCACAATGTAACATGAAAAACTTGTATCTGTGTTATTGGTTACTTCAGTAACACAAGCTTACTTCAAGCTGCCTTGAAGAACAAGCGGAGGAGGAAGATGATGCAGCTCCGTGTCTCTGTCTCCTGAAAGCTCATCTTTACTGAGACGATCAAAGGTCAAATATTATTTATATATTTAGTAACACAAGGCAGGATGTATTGCATACAAATCACAACAATAGATTTTTTTTTCTTTTTCTATTTTTATTAATGCAGAGGACAAAAACATACAAAGGTATAAACATACATCACATAATATCAACCACAAAAAAAATTAAATAAATAAACACAAAGAATAAAAAGAGGGCCAAAATCTAAACAAATCTAAAAAAGGAGATCAAAGGCAGAGCAAATCTAACAGTCCTTATGGCTTTCTTATTAGACACTGAGATTACATTCAAATAGTTTCCCATTTCTTTTAGAAAAACACAGAAGACAGGTTTACAGTTGGATAATTTGCATTTGTGAATGTGAAATTTGTTTAGGACTTTTCTTTTAATTAATAACAAAACTGTTATTTTCATTTGTGGGGTCAGAGTCATAATACCCAAATATTATGTTTTTCATATGTACTGAGAAGCCTGGCAAAATCTTACACTTGACAAACACACCAATATCATCCCAAAGTTTCTGAGTGTAGTGACATGACCAAAATAAGTGTACAGTTTCTTCAGAACTCGAACAAAAAGAGCATGTAAGATCAATGTCATATTTAAATCGTTGTATACAGTTCTTTACAGGGTAGAACCTGTGTATGAGCTTAAAATAAATGTTGGTAGCACTTTACTTTACAGTCCTGTTCCCCATGTACATACTATGTACTTATTATAGTAATTACAATAACTATGTAATAACTAGGTACTAACCCTGAACCTACCCCTAAACCTAACCCTACCCCATGTAGTTACCTTGTATTACCAGACCTTTCTTAGATAAATACACTGTAAGTACACTATAAGTATATGTAAGTACACGTACTGTAAAATAAAGTGCAACCTAAATGTCTTTCACTTTGACTGTGAAAAAGAATTTTTTGCGGTATAGACCAGATTTAATCTCCGTGAGAGCTTTCCAATATGCGCGCCACTGGGTGGCGTCTGTACTTCCCGGTCAGAGAGCACCTGTCCATCAAAAGCTCACTATCCAATCAGAGGGATAGTGAGTTATTAATTACATAATTTTGATTATTGGGTGAACTAACCCTTTAAGATGCTCAGGGAGGATATCAAACTCCAGAAAGAAAAAAAAACACAGGAGGAGAGAAGACCACAGGAGAGCAAGTGTCCTAGGACACTGAATCTTCAGTTCTCTCTTCACAGCAGTTCAGTCAGTGTACTGTTTTAGTAAATAAATTACTCCAGGATATTGCGTTGTTTTAACTCAGAGGGAGTGTCAGCGACATTAAAAAAAGTTAACAGCTAAAGTAATTTGTGGATTAATGCATATTGGAGATGCAAACTGTTTAAAATGATTCAGTTCGATTTGGTGAACTGGTTCAAAAAGATCCGGTTACATCGAAAGATTCGTTCACAAACCGGATATCACAAACTGCTTTGTTTTGAACTCTCACTTTGAGACACCTAACGATGTGAAGCAATTGCTCTTCAAATGTGTACTTCGGAGTCCATGTACTGTTCAAACTTTATTATTTTCAATAAAACAGTGCTAAAGTTTCCTGAAGGAGAAGTGAGGGCTGCCAATGCAGGGCCAGTGCTAAGGGGTCAATGCTTTATGAATGAGCAAATTCTCAGGGGCCCTGCGCTGGTAGCAATAAGTTGGCCTATCACAGGCCAGTGCAGACTTGTTTGCAGGGAAAGAACATCACTGGATGGTTTAGTCTATTGTGAGTTTATTCATTAAAAAAAAACACTCATAAGTGAAGCTATCTACACTGTATAATGAATTAATCTCTTACCGCACTGCACATATCTGCAGTGCATTACGGCTTTGATAGGGCCACTGGAGCTGATCTTGGCACTCTAGTCAACTTTCTGAAGTGTCCCAGAAGTGGCTCTCTGTGCTACATCACTAAAGTTAGGTGCCTATAGCCTCTTTTTGATGAATAATAATAATAATAATTACCCTCTTGCTTTCACCAAAGACATCAGCAACAGCCAATATTCTGACTATAGGCAATACACGATACTATCATCTATCAGCACAGCCCTAATAAAGGTGATACTCCAAAGATACTCCACAGCAGAGGAAATGGATACATGCATGGCAAGCACACAGACCTAGCAAAACCATGACCCTCTCTCATCCTAATCACCCACAGCTGAGTGATGTCACCTTGATTTTGACCACCCAGCTTGATTTTTTTTGGTTCTAAAAATGTTCTAAGAACATTCCCATGGATTGTTGTAACAATGTTTTTAGCGGGTAGTTTTATTTTTGTTGCCAGAATGTTCTCTCAAAAGATAGGATAACGTTCCTTAAAAAACATAAAAAATGTTATTAATAACATTATTTGAATATTATCCCCAAACATTATAATTAAGATTAAAGCAGAGGTTTAGATGTGGATGTCTGTTTAAAAGTAATAGTTTGGTTTAATGTCACCATATAGGTGGTAAGTGTTGGCTTTAGTTGTGCAAATCTTTATTAAGGCAAAAGCAGTAAGAGAACATCTGGTTAGACAATGCTGGTTGTCTCAATGGGTCTACAACCTGAGACCCTACAGAATTTAAAGCAGATCATTTCAAGGGTTTAAGAACACAAACCTCAAGATTCAGTGTATGAGTCTCAACAATGTTGAGATGCTTCATGCTCCAATGTATTCTGGCTGCATCATACAAAACTCATACACTGCACCCAGAAGTCCCTGTGTGTCTAGGTATTCTGTGGTTCATGATTAATGTAACTTAAAAAGAACAGGGTCAAAAACTTATGATATAAATCTACAGGATCTTGTGAGTTGCAACACATCTGCTTTAGTCACTAATATTAAATTAATAACATACGAGAGACTCCAGGTAAAAGCAGTTGACTAGACCGTTACATGAGAAAATTTGTAACATCAGCAAGTAACCAACTTCACCTGATGAAATTTTTCGCTTACTATTTTTGCTGTAACAACTATAGCCACAGCAGTTAAATGAACAATTACACTGAAAAGAGTCATACTGCCCAAGTACTGATCACCATAATGGTGACATCAAACTAAAACTATTATTTTAATAAACCATCAACACCTCTGTTAATCTCAATAAAAACTTTTTTTTATGACAGAAATAAATCTTGTTTATAATAAGTGAAGTTGGTAATACAGTTTTTGGAGTATTTACACTAGAGTTTGACACCAATCAGAGGTTGGGTTTTCACTTTACACCAACATCTGACTTCTGAGCAATGTCAGTCCACATCTAGTGTGATGGGAAGCTTTATTAGAATGTTAGATGATAAATGTTGTAACAATGTTATCAATAGACATTTTTAGAATGTTTTAAGAGAATTTTATCCTACCTTTAGCAGAACATTCTGGAAACTAAAATAAAACTAGCCGCTGAAAACATTCCTAGAACATTAAACATTTCTAGGTGGGCATGTACCTAATACACCTAATGGGTTTTTATTAATATAGTAGCTGTTCAAATAATGAATATGCTGCTATGTGAACAGGACAGTTTGGTTGTCACACTTGTTAAATACAGTCCTGAACATAGTTCGATGTTCAATGTTTTGAGGAAGTTAAAAACAACGTAATATATACAAATGTGCAGATGATACTTACTTGAAGAGGGTGTAGGGCTGACAGTCTCACTGGCTTCACTCACTCCCACTTTACCCACTATCCTGTAGCGGATCAGGGTACTGATTTCCAGGCTTCAATTCAGTCAGCGTGAAGTCATCATCAGCTGTGTCTATGACAAGCCACTGTTCCTCAGCTCCAGAATCTGCTTTCACCTGCTTGTACTCCACTCTGTACTTCACTGTATCTCCAGTTGGGGACTTCTGCAGTTTTAGGGACACAGTTTGTGCCAGGACATTATTAACTACTGGTGGGGGTGGCCTGGACACAGGCTGGAAATTTGTGTCTGTCAATTTTCCATTTTCATACAGATAGATGGAGGAGCCTGGAATGGAGTGATTGGAAATGGCAGAAATAATGAATCGGATACTCTTCACATTTTTATTGGCCTCTGAAAATCTCTTGAAGAGACATAGGTTTGCTCTCATCTTTGCAATGACATCAGGATCTTTGAACCACTTTCCATCTGATGTCAAAGAAAGCAGGGTCTTGTTTCCATCTAGCTCTTTAAACTTGTCAGATTTTAGAAACTCTGTCAGATTTGAAAGATATGGGTCTTTGCATTTTAGAGATGTGAAGGTCAGAGACAATGCTACATCAGTTTCAGGATCAAGAAGGATGGCGTTGAGCCTGTCTGAATCTTCAATGTTGATCTCATTCAGCATATTGATGTGATATTGCAATAAGAAAAGCTCAGAGTTTGAATCATCTAACCATTGATTAAGTAAGCCAGCATTAAAAGGGGAGCTGCTGTGTGCCTTCAGGATGTCTGCCAGAGATTGTTCCTCCAGACCTCCTCCTCGAATGGCAGGCAGGACCCTGGCCAGTTCTTTCTGGAGCACCGTCTTGTAAATCTTAAATGTAACCTGAAATAAGTGCAACCTTGCATTAATGTCACTGAAAACATTTACCTTTGTTCTTCTGGCCAGGTCATTGCATGTCCTCTCTACCTCCCCCAGCCCCTCCATTATATCTTCAGTGTTGGAAATCAAACAAGTGCTGATTTCCCTCTCCAACCGGGCAGAATTTTTTCCAGTAAACTCAGAGGATAGAGCCAGACTTTTATTGGCACTGCATTTTCTGGATTTCTCTTCAGCAGAGTGGGGAGCTTCTTGTACACTTCTAGGGCCTCTGTGTACGTGGTGGGATTCTGCTCAAGGCCAACATCACCGTGAAAGGTGCAGGTGATATTCTTAACCTTTTTGTTATCCTCATCTGTCATTTTTACACCACCTTCTCCCTCAATGGAAAATTTAGGGAACTTCTTGACCATGACATTCAGTTCTCCCTCAATGTCCTGACTGTTTTTCATCATCTGCAAATGAGCGATCAAACACCATGAAGGCTTGAGCTCCGTAAAGCACAGCCGTGACCACATGAGTTGCAGTTTTCTGGTCAAACACCTGAGGGTAGGTGATCTGGCCCAGCTGAGTCATAGTGAGTTGATCAAATCTTGAGGTTTCACTGTAATGCATTGTTACTCTGGACTGTTGGTTGGATGATTTGGTGTTATGCAGATACTTGGCAGATCCTTCCACCTCCACCAGCCCCCCCAAAAAACTGGCCTTTAGTGAAGCACTTACATTCAGGAGACTTGACTTACTAGAGATGGAGTCAGAGCTACTGAACTTCAAATCCGTCATGAGCTTTGAATGAGTGTCCACATCTTCCCTCAGTGATTGCTTATCCCACAGAGTAACACCTAAAATAAAATAAAAAATGTTTTTAAAAATCTACATCCCGTTTCTCAAATCTTGTCCTGGAGGTCCCAATGCGCTGCAGAGTTTAGCTCCAACCAAGTTTATCAAAGTCACCTGCCTGTAATTTTCTAATGATCCTTAAGACATTGATTGGCATTGATTAACGTGCTCAGGTGTATTTGATTAGGGTTATAGCTAAAACTCTGCAGGATAGTGGATCTTGAGGTCCAGATTTGAGCATCCCTGTGTTATATTGTTATATATGTTTGTTGTGTAGTTTAAAGGGTTAAAGATTTAAGATGAAAGAAAAATAATTAACAGTAATATACTGTAATTAATGTGCGACAACAAACTGTAGAAAAACAGATGTTTACTGGCAACCGTGCTGACAGTAAATAAACAGTTTTTCGCTGTAAATTAATGAATGCCAGTAAATAACTTTTTCTACAGTTTGATGTTGTTAAGTCAAGGAAAAAACAGCAATATACTGTAAAATGTAAAAGTCACATTTTACCTTTTTTTTTTAATTTGACTGAAATATTTGTGAACATCCATAGAAAAAAAGTTATGCAAAGTCAAACACTGATAAGGAAGTAAATACTGAACTCAACTGTATTAACGTGTTTTTGCACAAGATAGATCTGCTTCAGTCAATGATGAGCCATAAACACTGATATTGTGCTGCTTAATTTAAAGACAGAAAATGTGGAGTTGCTGATAAAGTGATGACCTCTGCGTTAAGTACTTCAGCACATAAATGTCTGCTATAGCTGTCAATGAACTGCAGTGATTTGAGTAAAAGTCATGCTTTTGGTCACTTTACTATTACACATTAAGTGTTTGCAGTTTTATATTAAGAAATATTTATTCTCAGTGGACTCTAATGAAATAAGTTCACAGTACTAACTGTATGAATGCTAGTTTTTAAACTCGAACTGTTTGAAGCAGTGGGAGTGGAGTTAATTTCCATGGCAGAATTATGGTAAAACACTTTAAGAACACTAAATTACAATTCAATTCCCCAGGAACAGGTGAAAGGTAAAAATCAACAGCCTGAATGCACTGTAAGTCGCTTTGGATAAAAGCGTCTGCCAAATGTATAAATTTAATTTAATTTAATTTTAATTTAATTTTATTTAAATGTACATCTCTCAACCAAATTCCAGTTCAAATCACCAAGTAAAATAATTTCTTTCTCATGTACAATAGCTGCAAGTGCAGTTAAACTTATGGATAAGCCTTCATTATTAG
>NW_020526264.1:0-35210 GCF_003368295.1 Carassius auratus | reverse complement strand
CGGGAAACCTGCAACAGACAACAAAGGTTTCTCCTCTGTTATTGTAGTAACCAGACTTTATGAGCGATTGTAAAGTTTTGTCACCACAACAGAGGGCCCACCTCTTCATTCCTTAGATTGGACAATGGAAAACAAATGTGAATGATTGCGGCACTTTTCTGCTAGCTGAATAATATATATTTTGTATATATTTGATACAATCACACTGTTGTAGTTAGATTGTTCAGTGCTGCACAGCATCAGCTGCTAAATTAAAATCTACATTCGCTGGCAGGCGCTGAGCCAGAGACAGAATGTTTTCGTACAGCGCTGCATGAAAACCAATCACACGATTCTGTTGAGCTTATGAATGCAATGGCCAATCAGAGGCGTTCAAATAAGTCATCGCTGAAACACGGTGTTTTTGTTAACTCGCTCGCTGACTGAATTCTCTCATCAGAAACAACTAATTGCAGATAGGAGTTTTTGAGAGTGCCTGGAATTTGGCTAGACTAAATGAAACGTTCTTTGATCATGTAAATGTTCTTTGCTCTCTATAAAATGAAAGACTTACAAATATTTGATGACATGACACTCATTACCATTCAATGATCAATCTATAAAGGTGCACAACGCATTTACTTCCACATATTTGAGAATCAAGATATTTCCTGATATAATTAGCACATTTGGAATTGTTTTAAATAAAAAATTAAAAAAGCCTACAGTATATCAGTTATGCAGTGCTATCGTGTCTGCTGTGTCAAATGACAAGCATGACCACATATCCTTATTGCATGATCAGAGGTTTTATTGTTATCCACAGCACAAACAGTGGGGGCAAGGATGTTCCCAAGTTAACGGTGTCTCGCGAGGTATGGTATGCATATTTGGTGTGCTGCCCGGGTAAGGGCTCCAATCTCTGGAATTGCCCGAACTTAGAGCCCTTAGACCCCTTTCCCGGTCTATTTATAAAGTGAACTCAAAGCGAGGAGATGGGTTGGAGGAGGGATGCTGATAAACCGTCAATGGATAGAGGTAAGTCAGCGATATTTATACTATGGGATTGATTACTTGATTATGGTCCACCTGTGTCGATTAGGCTAAGTATCTGACGCGCTCCTCCCCGAACCTTGTTAATAAAACATCATTAAGAGTTTTGAAAATGCCCTAACCCTGCAGGGATCCGTCTATCTGTTCCTCAGCGTCTTGACCTCGGTCTTTTGCTTTAGATTTTCAACGTAGCACAATCCTTTCAACATATAATTCTCCTTACCCATATTAATTGCAAATGACTGTTGGTGATTCTGAGCAACTGCTGATAGGTCTCTCACATCTCGGACCACTTACAGTACAGCACACTGCAGTGTGGGTGAGGGGCCTTCGTCTACATCCTCCCGCCCACTCCTGGTGACTCACACACACACACACACACACAACACACTCACGGCTTCTGATTCTACCACACTCGCTCTCTCTCCCTCTTCAGTGCGCCCTTTCTGAACTCTTCCCACACACGCCTCCGTACTGATTAACCACTGGACAGGATGTTCTTGAAAACTAAAGGCTTCTCTCCGTCCCTCCCTAAAGCCTCAACCACATTCCCAGAAGACATAAACCACACTTGTCTTGTTCATGTTCAGGGTTCACGGTTTAGTCTGAGCAGGTATTACAATGACATATTACAGAATATAGCCATGTGCACACATCCCTTCGGCACATACACACACAAGTACACATACGGATGTAAAACGGTGGCATTTAAGCAGATTGCATATGGGTTGGGAACACCTGCTGAAGTTAATAACTGCTCTGCACGCAGACTGGAGTTACAATGATGTGGTTTTACCATGGGGAAGTGGCTCCGTTATTACGGATAATTGATATGTCAGAAACGGCGTGCATTACTTCGCAGGCACTCCTGGAACACAGACAATTGCAGGGGAGAATAAATCTCATCTTTGCAATAAGCCCCCAAAAAAACTGTGCCCAACAGAGATGGTTGCGAGGGTTGATCTTTGGGGATTGCCATGGCAACTGCTGCTGTCTTCAGCCATATCAGAGACTGTGAAAGTACATCGGCGGTGATGCTGTCTATCTTGTACAGCAAAGGAAAAAGCATCTGGGTCTCACCTTGCCATGGTAGGCGCTGCTGTTCTTGGCCACGGCGCACTGGCGGTCCACCAGGAAAACAGTATCTCCTACGTTCCTCGGAAAGTGCTGTTTTGTAGCCCTCTGCAATGAAGCTATCCAGCTCACTCTGTTTGCTGCTGATAGTCTCAACATACTGCGGAAGATAAAAGGAAAAGCAGGTAGTTACATACAAAACTTATGGTCAACTCATGCAAAAAGCTTGTAAATACATGCAGAAAGGTTTCTTGAATTTTTAACCTTCCTTAAGGACCATTTTTGCTGTGTAAGGTTCTTAGGTTGGCTATATGGTTAATTTATTAATTACTCACTACAGTGCACAATATTGGGGTTGGGATTTTTAAAAATGTTTTTATAGGTCATATAGCATTTATAACATACAATAAAAACAGTAATATTGAATATATTTTCTAATATGAATTAATAGAAAAAAAAACATGCATTGGGGTTAACTATAGAAAAAAAAAAGCAGCTAGTATTTTCTTCAAAATTTCCCTTTTTATGCTTAACAGAAACTAAAAAAGTTTGCAATGATATGAGTAGGCTAAATGATGATAGAATGTTCATTTGTGCGTCAAATTTCCCTTTAAAAATGTCCTCGCTTAGGCTGTAAACTTGGTACTGACAGGAAACTTTAAGAGAATGTAGAGACTTTTGTAAATAATTGGTTGCAGTAGTTCGCCTGTCCTCTTTTAAAGCCTTACAAAAAGTATTACGCACCATGGTACTGAACGATTTTCGTGTTCATGCATTATGGCACTACAAAATGGGTGCTTTTTAGCGTTGTTTTGTCTGTGACTGTACTCCAGATTAATACCTGAGTAGGAGTGCTATGAATATATGAATGCATTTTAGATATCTGCGTGATAGTTTTTCTTATGAATACTAAAAGGATCTTTTCTCTAGCAGCTCTCTGCTGATTGGCCCATAATCACCTCGCCATCTCCCTCTCTCATATCTCTAGTGGGAACTCTAAACTCCCGGAAATGTCAGAACCATTACAGAACTCATTATCTGAACACATGCAGGTGTTTTAGTGCCCTATTCTAATTTACCCACAACAGGACGAGGGGGACTCCCCGTCGCCCACTGGTATTATCATGCATTTCGGTTATAGTGGCCTGAATGAGACAAGTGATGAGAAGAGCATTGTAATGAGGAAAGCACTTCAGACACAGTCAAGAATCAATGATGGAAACTACTTCAAATAAAAACGTGGATTTCTAGTGGGAGTGAAGGCAGAAGAATAAGTCAGAGTCAGAAATCTAATGGAGCAGAAAATCTCCTACAGTCACACGGCGAAAGCTCGACTGCGTTGAAATGAAGATTTGGATGTAAAATTAATGGGCTGTAAAACCAGTTTTATAGAGAGATTTGATGGACTTTTATCTACTTTGGGTCCTGTATACTGAACTATCTCAAACACGAGCTTGTTGAAGAGAGTATTCAACAGATTGAGGATCCGCAAGATAAAACATAACCCTTGTTCACGACTCGTCAACAAAATACAAGGTCCTGATTGAATTGAGTTCATGCAGTTTAAAGTTTTAACCACAGGTTGGCGCTAGTTTTACACCGATGGCAACTGGCTTGAATTTATAACAGCAGAAGATTGAATTACAGACGACATGCAGGTTTTGAGGGTTTTAGTTCATTTCTTTCATCTATATGCTAATGTAATCCAAAAAGTTGACAAAAGCAACTGTTACGCATTAAAAAAAAAAAAGTCTGTCCTCCTCTTCCAGACAAACTAATTAAGACATCCTCTTCTTGTTAGAGGTCTGTTCAGATCTCTACCATGACTCCTGCTAAATTATATATATTATAAATACCATATGTCAATAGCAAACCATGTTGGTTCAAACTGTGAGCTGAAAGCTAAATGCTATTTGCTATTTAACAAAAACCACAAGCCATTATTCCACCCCAAATCTGTTTCAAAATGTCATCAAACTTCACAGGGTCTTTTGGAAAAAGTCTTAATAGATGAAGTAGGAAGTGTTACTGTATATATGTGTTTCGTAGAATAATAGTCATAATATATATACATTTAGTCATCAGTTATTATCATTAACCAAACTAAAATCACCAAAACAAACAAATATATATACACTTACCAGGGCAACATTTACTGTTTAGTTAAGGTGTATTAAAGAAAATAATAATAAAAAATAAAAACGCAAAATGACAAAAAAATTAAATGATTAAATATTTAACCAAAATTGTATACATAACATCAAAATAGCATATATATATATATATATATATATATATATATATATATATATATATATTTTTTTTTTTTTTTTTTTTTTTTTGGATAATTAATATGGATGCATGTGTAAAAAACATAAATTAAAAGTAGTTTGGACCCTGTTAATGACCCCCACACTTTAGAGGGCCCTTTATACCTAAATAATGTAACATACTTTCTAGTAAAACAAGCTCACAAAAGCAAAAAATGCATTAAGAAAGGGTCATTCTTTTGGACTTTAAAGTAAGATTTTGCCTTGCAGTATAATACATCTATCAGAGATACAAACTTGCTTTACAGCATAGATGAAGCTGAGTGTTTTCATTTCCCCTCCAGAATAATAACACAGATACAACTCCACTATGAGTCATAGAGTACAGCAGTGAGAAAGAGACACGGTGAGGTACGACAGCACAGGAGTGATATGAGGAAAAGCACAACAGAAGTCTAGAACATGGGCAATGAGTGTTTGATGAAAAGCTGCATTAGAGGTCATGACAGCAGACGGCCGTGTGGACAGGCGTGCTGATGGAGTGATGGATGGAGAAGCCAGGACCCTTCGTTTCAGATATGGAAGCTGTCAGACCTGCTCAATCAGCCGCTGTGAAAAATGTTACACAGGTCATGTGGCTTTAACACATACGCTCTAGTTATTAATGGAGACTGTGGAAAGAAGGGCTGGAAGGTTATACTGGTGTTACATTATAGCAACAATGACATAATTATTTATTATTTCATTGAATATTCAAATATTAATAAAATTGTATTTTCATATAGCAGGGATGCATTAAATTGATCAGAAAAGTTACAAAAGATTTCTATTTAAAAAAAAAAATCCTTTGAATTTCCTGTTAAAAAATCCCCAAATGGATAAAGGATTATCTGAAGACTGATGTATTGATTATTGATGCTGAAAATGCAGCTTTGCCAACACAGAAATACATTTAATTTTTAAATATATTCAAATAGAAACCAGTTCATTTAAATTCAAAATAAATATTATTTCATAATATTACTGTATTTCTGATCAAATAAATGCAGCCTTGGTGAACATAAGAGACTTCTTTCAAAAACATACAACTTTTTACAGACATCAAATTTTGGATTGGTCGTGTAACGTTATTGGAAATAAGAGAAATGGTATCAGCACATAATGCAGACCAATTATGAGCTTGTCTCATCTCTCACCGAAGGGACACAATATGTGGACGAAACTAAAAACAGCAGTGTTGCATTCTGGGAACATTAAACCAGTCCAGCCCAATGTTTATTATGACGCAAGGCACATTTCTCTAACAAAGTGAAACCGAAGACGCATGTACCACAGGGAAATTCCAGACAGGTATTGTTATGTTTATGTTAACGCTATCTTGAATTCCTCCCCAGCTATTCCAGTGAACTGCTCATTTAAACTGAATATTCCTACAAAACGACACAAACACAAATCTACAATACTGTGTTTTTGAACAGTACTATGTTACTCAAGCAACAGTTCCATTCAAACACATTCTTTATCATTCAGTGTAATGACGTATATCAAAGTACCATGGTATTACCACAGAAAGAATGCATTCAAAAGGGCATGGTCTCCGATCAAATAACATAGTTACAGTTATTGAAAACTTGGTGTATATATATATATATATATATATATATATATATATATATATATATATTTATTTTTTATTTTTTTGCAGGATCTAATTGAACAGGGAAAGACTGAAACCTCCAAAGTGTTTGCTAAGATGACATTTAAAAAGAAAAAAAAAAATCCATGCACAGCTTGCACAATATTTGTTGCATTAAATATACTATATGCTTACTGAAAATTTTTGGTATGTGTGGTTTTCTACTTATTGCCAATAACATATTTATATCAAATGCATTATAAAATTATTTTGTATTGCTGTAATCATGCTAGGAAAAGCTATATTTTTAAGCATGGTCTAATTAGTAACTAATTATATACAGTAACACCCATATGATTAATTTAAAAAAATCAACATAACCATTACTTTTAAGTAAAATGTATTTATTTGTTATATACGAGTCAAATTTGATTAAACTGGCTTTTGAGTAACATTTCAATGTATTGCAGTGCATTATATGTATTGCCATATATTATATGTTTTGACATATACATTATATGTTTTGATTATATATATATATCAGCAACTGCTCAAAAAATTTCATTTAAGTTCAGGCCTCTGAATAAAACTGGGGTGTTTTGTATTTTCCTATTTCTATGAGCCATAAAATCAGCCTGGAAGGATAGAAAGGTCTCCAAATAATGTCTTGGAGTTTGATAAAAGGGGGTTTTGGAGTCAAAATCATTATGCATTGCAACGTTATGTCGGCAGATCAAGTGTGTTATACCACTGAAACTTAAATATTTACAATGAAAAAAATAATTTGTAGTGATTTTACATTTTCATGTGTCGATTTTGTGAGAGGCGGCAAATAGTATCAAAATCACCTGCAAATAATCAAATAAAGAGAACAGTTAAATTTCTTTATTTAGGAATGAAATAAATGTTTAGTGCCATCAAACGATTAATCACATTTAATCGCATCCAAAATAAAAGTTTTTGTTTACATAATATATGTGTGTGTGTACGGTGTATATTTATTATTACTGTTGGGAAGTCGTGAGTTCGAGTCTTGGGCCGGACGGAATTGTGGGTGGGGGGAGAGCATGTACAGTTCTTTCTCCACCTTCATTACCACGACTTAAGTGCCCTTGAGCAAGGCACCGAACCTCCAACTGCTCCCCGGGTGCCGCAGCATAAATGGCTGCCCACTGCTCCGGGTGTGTGTTCACAGTGTGTGTGTGTGTGTGTTCACTGCTCTGTGTGTGTGCACTTTGGATGGGTTAAATGCAGAGCACAAATTCTGAGTATGGGTCACCATACTTGGCTGAATGTCACGTCACTTATGTAAAGGATAATGTTGTATGTACATTATCCTGCTTATTACATGGCTAAACGATTTGTTTTTACCATACATACTGAAATTAATGCTGAAGTCTTCCACTGTAACACATGGTTTTTAAATGTTTTGAGTAACAATATGGAGTGACGGAGTGACTCGTTAAAGCATGTAAGTAGTACCAGTCGAGATCACTCGTAGTACCCAGATGAGCAGTGTGTTATTCAATTTGGCCATTGTTATCTGGGAATAACATACTGCTGGATGGCGCAATTGACCAATCAGAATCAAGTATTCCATAAAGCCGTGTAATAAGTGTACATAAATACACACACATACAGTATATATTTTGAAAATATTTACATGTACAGTACAGACCAAAAGTTTGGACACACCTTCTCATTCAAAGAGTTTTCTTAATTTTCATGACTATGAAAATTGTAGATTCACACTTAATGTATCAAAACTATGAATTAACACATGTGGAATTATATATTGAATTAAATACATAACAAATAAGTTAAAAAAAAACTGAAAATATGTCATATTCTAAGTTCTTCAAAGCAGCCACCTTTTGCTTTGATTACTGCTTTGCACAGTCTTGGTATTCTCTTGATGAGCTTCAAGAGGTAGTCACCTGAAATGGTCTTCCAACAGTCTTATACATGAATGTGTTTGTGTGTATTTATATACATATTAAATATAAACAGCCTACTCGTATATATTTTGTACACAACATTTTTAATTTGGATGTAATTAATCACAATTAATTGTTTGACAGCACTACAAATGATGTTATATTTTTAACAGGCAGTCAATTTTCTTAAATTAGCCAGCGCTCGCAGTGGTGTTTGGACACTGGCTGTGCGCGGAATGGGAAGTGGAATCCCTCTATGTATAAAGCACAAAGCCCTCTCAAACTTAAACGCTTCGTGCTGCGTCGCCCGCTGCGTCAGCCTGATATAGCCGCAGCTCGGCTCGTTCCTCTGACATCAGCAGTCCTTCATCCCGTGGCACAGCCGCTTTCTCTCCAGTCCCGGCTCTCCCAGGATAAGTCTCATGCCAGAGTTGTGTGCGCTAACAGTGCATGCAAGTGTTCTTCTGTAGATACTCTAATTGCTTTCCCTGAACTCGCTGAGGAGTCCACACCATTCAGAAACATGACATGTCTGTTAACGTGCGATATCACTGCGAGCACCGATGCCGTAGACCGCCACCGAATCTCATATCCCTCCCGCTGCACCTCAGACCACTCTACTGAATAATTAGCTAATTAGCATCTTCAGAGGGACTTCAGCGACTAATTATTTCAGCAGCAACAGGAAGAAGGAAAAAACAGAAGAGGAGACGGAAGTACAACAGAGACGAGAGCGATAAAAATGGAGTGTATAAACAGTCATCTGAACATGCTCAGACAAAATAGTCAATTCATGCATGTTCGTGGAGCTTTTTTCAATGAATCACAATCTATAAACCTCCAAACCGCCTTTCACTCTCAGCGATAACGGTGTGATTTATGGTAATATGTAGATCAAGTATATTAATTTGAGTGCGTGTACACTGGGACTTTGCTTTATGGGCCCCTAGGGCTTGGGACTAAATAAGTTGACTTTTCATGCTCTTGCTCAAGGCCACATTTACATGTAAAAGCTCTGAGGGAGAAAATGAAAGATGCTCTGTTCTTTAGACTGAAGCAGGTAGGCCAATTGAGAATCGATCTTTTAGAAGATCATAAACAAGATAACTTGTAACTAGAGATGTTCCGATACCCTTTTCCTCTTCCCGATACCGATTCCGATACCTGGGCTCAGGGTATCGGCCGATACCGTGTAATGATCCGATACCTGGGTGTGTATCTGTATATCAATCAATCAATCAATCACCTTTATTTATATAGTGCTTTAAACAAAATACATTGCGCCAAAGCACTGAACAACATTCATTTGGAAAACAGTGTCTCAATAATGCAAAAAGCTGTATATACTACTAGCCCTGTGTAAATTGCTAGAATTATTTTATGGTGTGCTTCAGACCTATCCCTTAATAAAATATGAACAAATACATGGTGAACTACTGTATTTATTACAGTATTTTTATTATCTGACATGAATATGACCGTAATATTATTTATTTTCTTAAGCGAAAAAGAACTTCAAATGCAGCCAAAAATCTATCACCACAAACTAAAAAAGGTATTTTAGTTTTACAATATAACAACAAAACAAGTAAAAAACAAGCAACCGTCTAGCCATAATTATTATTATTAATACTACATAGAGCCATAGCTAAAGCTGCTGTAGGCTACAACAGTAGCTTAATATATTTATGTTAAACCGAACAGTTTTCTCAAATGAAACGGTAAATTATCATGAAGTGACGTTGTATGCGTTCGTGTCCCCATATAGTGACACTAAATTAAATTATCATGAAGTGACGTTTTATGCGTTCGTGTCCTTATATAGTGACACTCATATAGTGTATAGAGACTAAAAAACAGCGAGCTCCCGCACATCTGCGTCCATCACACATAGAGATGTAGAATTTGCAAGAGTAATATTTAAATAATATTTTACAGCTTAATATTCACAGACACTTGTATATTTGGCTAAAGTTTGGAGCCCTGCCCTTTTACTAACACGGAAGCGACTGAACGCAGCTGCGGGTAGCGAATATACTCGAACTTAATACCGGTACTACAGATACGATGGTATAATCACATTTTTACATTTTCAGCACTGACTTGGTAGCAAAGTGCCAGTACTTGTGGCATCCCTAGTCACTGTTTTACTGTCTGGTTTGTCCAGTCTGAAATACTGCTAAACAGCGGACATACTGCTAACCATTGATTTATAATATATAAATTCTTCGCTGCTCTAAACGGGTTGCTTGTGGCAGCTCAGCAGAACGTCCTGTGTTTGCAATGAATTCTGAGCAGCGAAGAAGAACCGTGCAGCGGTTACACAAAACTAGCGGTCATAACTAGGTCTTGTTTAAGAAAATGGTATCGGATCGGTATATGGGTTCATGTACTCGCCGATGCCAGTATTTGTTGTGGTATCGGTGATATTTCCGATACTAGTATCGGAATCGGAACAACTCTACTTGTAACATTTATCATCTAAAGGCCTTTCCACGCCGAGCACGAAAAAAGCAAAGTGAATATCGGATGCGATGGCGCGCTGGAATAAAACAACAGATTCTTATTGATGAATCCATATAGACTGCAAACATTCGTGCACTGAAAATGCAGATGTTTTTTTTTTTTTTTTTTGACAAATCTTTTCAGTGTGACCGAAGCATGACTCGGCGGTGCGAAAAGCTCAGAAGACTGCATTGAGCACGAGCATAAAAACACAGAAGGAGAGGACTTTCAACCAACATACAAATAATATGTTGTTGTCGTTGGTGTCTGAACATATAGAGTATTTTTTTCAGTGTTTAAAAAAATCAAGTGAAACATTTATCTACACATGACATATGAAAGCAAACAGACATGATTATAATGATACATTTTCTGTATGCGTTATGTATGCAGCTCAACAATAAAGGATGTTGATGACATACAAAGAGTCTGCCAATTATAATCTAAATTATACTATAGATCACAATCGGAAATTATTACAAGCACTTGATGATGATTTAAAGTGACTTTTAAACAAATACATTAATAATTACATAAGTTTTCAAGTGTAGCTTCATGTTGATTGTACCTCCAATTATATTATGGGATATTCTTGTAAGCATTAAAGACATTTGTGTTTCTGGTGCAGAACCAAACTTAATTTATCTTAATTTAATGCTATATATTGAGCAGTGGACCATATCCGATATATATCTGAGGAAAAATACATTGTTGTTTGGCGCCACCTAGCATGCAAGCATGAATTAGCAGAAGACTAACAATCATTTTGCGCACGGCGTGAAAGCACCATTCATCTGTGATTCGCCTCGCTTTTTCGCATCGCGCTCAGTGTGGAAAGGCCTTCAGTGTGGAAATGTACAGAATTTGATTGAATGGGCTGTGTTCATAGTCATTGAATGCACACACGCCCATGACCAAACATCATATTTTAATCATAGACAGTAAAAGAAATGGACACAGCGACCCCATGGGAACTCAATTGAGACAAATGAAGCCCAGTTTTAGCGTTTTTTAGCACTTCCGTTTCTGACGCGCAGACTCAAACGAAGCTTGACGACGTCAGCAACCTGTCTGGCAGATGTAAATCTTCTAGTAAGTGTGCGTGAAAACTGCCATCGTTAATCTTGCAGAGACGGCGAGCTTGAGCGGGGAGTTCTTTGTCGTGAGTGAGCAGGAGTAAGTATTCTGATTAATTATTTTGTATAGTATTTTAAAATGTAACGCCAGTACGCCATATTAAGTTAATTGCCTTCGAGCTTCTCCTCCTGTCTGTACGGTAATGCGACAGAGAGCCGAGTGGTTATGACGCAATCGTTAGCCTATTTTTTACAAAAACTGTTTATACGGGGCCATAATGTAACATAGAAGGTAATGGAGCCCTTTATACATTGTCGTGTATCTTTAGAAATAAATAATGGACAAACAGAGTCTTTAAACGCCTCAGATGTAAAGTTATTCGCTGTCAAAGTGACGCCAAAATGAATGGGAGTCAATGGGAATGCTAACGCAAGTGAAGTTCTGCTAAAAGATGGCAGCCCCCACCCGACTTCAACTTCCGGTCGAGTTCCTTGCCCCTTGATTTTAATCTGGTGAGGGACTTTGTTGCTTGGCAACTGTAAAGACTGAAACAAACTCTGAACAAGCATTAATATTAATACATCAAACTATTAATTGAACATCTGTGTCTACTTTCTTTTATTAAAGCTAATCCGTAGTGTGTTACAGTGATTTTATCAAGGGTAAACATGTTCTTAAACTTGACGGTTATTTCTTGTCATATTTATAAAACAGATATGATTGGATGAGACACATTAGGTAGGCTAAGTAAACTAAATGTAAAACTACTGATAGATTGTAAATGAGTTGAATTCTACACTATTATTCAAATGTTTGAGGTCGGTAATATGTATTAATGCTCAGCAAGGCTGCATTTATTTGAGCAGAAATACAGTAAAAACTATTATTGTGAAATATTATTATTATTTTTTATATGAATACATTTTAAAATGTCAGCATCATTACTCCAGTATTTAGAATCACATGATCCTTTAGAAAACATTATAATATGCTGATTTGCTGCTCAAGAAACGTTTCATATTATTATCAGTGTTGAAAAGAGTATGTATTCAGGATTTTGATGATTTGAAGTTCAAAAGAACAGCATTTATAATAATAATAATAATAATAATAATAATAATAATAATAATAATAATAATAATAATAATAATAATAATAATAAATTATAATATTAAAATATATATCTTTTATAACATTATTAATGTCTTTATTGTCAATAATAGAATAAAATTAAAATCCTATGTACCTCAAAGTTTTGAATGGTAGTTTATATTGTAAGTATAACAATTTTTGGGACCATTTTATAAATAAGTCTGTATCATGTAAAACATCCCTTAACATCCACCCTTGATAAAATCACTGCAAATCATGGCCTCTTGTGGCTTTAGTTTACAAAATCACAACACTCAAAATATTTGTGGATCTCTTAGGCGAGTGTAGCTTGGCTCAACATGAGCTAACTATCTGCAGGGTATCTGGCAGTGGACAGACACATTTACTGTATAAACTTCCAGCAGCGCTGCATCTCAAACCACCAAAGCGCAGTCACTGGCAGATACCTGCTCCTGCATGCTCACAGCCTCAGGGGGGATTTCAGCCGCACACTCAGGGTTATCATCATTATCTTTAGCTAGTAATATAAAAATGACCTACTGTGAAGACTTTTGTATACAGTATACAGTTGAATAAAACCACCTATTATGACAGTGAAAACCATCTGAAAATGAATTTACATAAAATGTAAGCTTAGAAAAGAAAGAGAATATTTTAGCTTTTGTTGTTCGTTGATGTAATTGAACTATGCATTGTGTCAGACATAATCATTCAATGAGGCAAGAACTGATTGACAGGTGAACCAACCACATGTTCACTTCCCATATTTTCTGACAAGGTAACATGCATTATTTTAATGCCTTTTTAAAAATGATGTTCAAAAGCACAATTCCTAGTAAAAACAAAAAAACTATTCGTCAAAGAAACCTCCACCAATCAGTGAATCGTGACACTCCCATGAATCACTCCGATTAAATGTGTAAGAACGGCAAATGTTACGTTTTTCTTAAAAACTACTTAAATGTTTAAATATATATATATATATTTAGCTCAATACATCTGTTTAATGGATCATTTACTGAAAGAACACTGAGCTGCATCCAACTGATTGCACTGTATCATATTATTTATGCATTATTTTATTTTAATATGCTTTTAATTCATTTTTATTACATTCTAAATTAAACGTAAGTCTTGTGCATCTGTTATGATTATTTTAAAATCTTTATGTAAATAAAGTTTTAAAATTATTAGAGTACGCACTATACAAATAATAAAAAACATTTTTCTTTTGTCATATTTTGCAAAGTATAAAATACTTTTTTAGCAATAAACATAAAATACATTGCTTCTGTATACATTATCAACATCTTTAAATCAATACTTATCCATTTAATTTGATTATATGATATGTTACAGTGGATTGTAGTCCTTTCCCTCATTAAAAGCCTCTGTTAAAAGTCTGTTTTTTCTGATTTACATATATATTTTCGCTTCAAATTCAAAGCTCGTAATGTTGTGATTCACCTCGTTGCTGCTTGGTTTGTTCATGTCTTATAACTTTTTAATGAAGCTCTTTTAAAAAAATTCCTACGGGAAAAATAATCCAGGACTTACGGCAGCTGAAAAAGAGGACAGCTGCTATACTGAAAATAAATAACAATTATGATAAAACTAAAACATTTTGATTAAATTAAAATTAAATGTAAATGGAAAATCGAAATAAAACGAACTAAAAACAATTTTAAGGAAGTGTGATCCGATCTGGGATACCATGACTCTGTCAGGAGGGCCGTTCTTTCACACCTGGCAGAGCGAGTAAGCTTTCTGAGAGATCTGGGCCAGAGAGCACATGCACTTTGCTTATTGATCTATGCCAGGTCTCCACAACCCCGCTGTCACAGCGTAAGAGTCCTCTCAGCAGGCCAGCAATTAATATGCCAGGTAAAGGTCCACTCGCTCAGTTTAAACAGGGAAGAAAGTCAGTAAAAACCGCTGTGATGTGTGTGTGTGTGTTTAGCGCAGCCTCTTAGCTGATATGCCGCAGCGCTGTTTGTATACACACCTACACCTTTCGCCCCCCCATTGTGTTCTCTCTGCCGTGAGAGGCTCGCAACACTTCTTACATTCAGACGCCGTTAAAATCATCCCAGCATTAACATGATGTAGGTGGTCTCACTGAGCCAGTGCCTATCCATCCACCTCCGTCCCTTTCAAAGGCCTCGACGGAGCCCACGGTGACACGCTAGCTCTGTGGCGGCGGTGTGGGGGCTCACCTGCAACTCCTTCTCGCCGTACTTGGAGGGGTTCTTGCTGCCCTGGCTCTTCCTCCGCAGTTTCTTCAGCTCACCCTGGCATTTCTCCAGACTCTCTCCTTTGCTTTTGTGCTCCACCTGGTACTTCTTAAGAGCCGCCTTCAGGAGGAAAAACACAGGAAGATTGTTGGTAAATGCAGAAATCAACCGACTGTAGCTACAGCGTTAAGAAAGACACGGGAGTCAAAGCCCACTAGTCAAAAGTCATGTTCCAAAACACTCGCTGTCTGCTGTCTACTGCCCTCCTCTGAGACACAGCCTGGAGAAAAACAGCCTACACAGACAGGAACTTTCTTAGTGGTCACTAATGTACAGCACACAGATAATGCTCCCCTGACAGAATTCACATGATATAACAAACAACAACAATAATAACAACTGTCATTAATAATAATAGTGATAATAATATGATAATTAATATATAAATATTATAATAAAACAATATAGTTACTATAAAGATGACAACCATTACAAATATTAATAATAATAACAATAAAAATAATAATATGATCAATATATAAATATGTATCAATATAGTTACTATAATAACAGCTATTATTATATGTGTGTGTGTGTGTGTGTGAGCGCGCATGTGATTTTTATCAGCACAGTCCTACAGACTTTTTCCAATCACAAGTGAATCACACAATTAACCATTATTATAATAATAATAATAATAATTATTACTAATATGACTACTACCAGTATAATATTAATGTTTTTATTACCAGATCACAATCAATTGTGATATTATAACCCTCAGATTCACTTGTAAGTAAAGAAGTCTGGACTATACCGAAATAATAATAATAATAATAATAATAATAATAATAATAATAATAATAATAACCATCATCATCATCATCATCATCATCAAAATAAAAATGATCATTATACCATTATATAATACATTTTATATTTATATAAAATAATACAAATAATAATAACATAAATCATCATTATTTTAGTATGTAAATTTTACAATTTTAATAAATAATCAATTATTGTTATTAAGATATGAATTATAATCAAACTATCAAAATCGTGATATTCTGATATATAATCGTGAAATTGTGACGTTATCAGCGCAGTAATACAGACCTGCTCAACTCGATCAGACTTTAGCATGTTGCTAAGCTAATGATTCCACAACTAATTTTCTAATTTTGATCAAATACTGTACAAGTATCTTTACAATAAACGTTTCACCATTTTACTTTTCACAATCAATACACAAAAATGATTATAAAATTAACTTGACATGACACAACGCTCAAAGTTAGATGTGTTGCAACACCTTAAAATGTTCTGTCTGGAACATAATGTACATAAACTGAGCATCAAACCCCAGTCTCACACATCATCCGATTCATCTGTTGAGTAATCATCAAGTAAAGTGCACATTGCCAGTCCTGGGATTGTCTTCTCCAAGATAGACATTTGTGATCCTGCCTTACAATTTGTCCAGAGTGTCTGAGAAGGCAGCATAGCTCTGCCAGCGACTTTTAAGAACAGCCTTCAAGTCAGGATCCCTTCATGAGGCCTTCAAACGCGGTCTGGCCCTGTGGTTCACCGGGGTCTGGAGCAGACCTGAAGGTCTGGAGTGTTTCAGGGCAGCACTTCTGATGTCTGCAGAAGAAAGCAGCGAAGCTCTCCACTCCCAACCTCCAAGTTCTGGAGGCTGATACACTTGGCTGAGAACTTCTAGATGTATGAATCTTCACACATCCTACACAAGGTACGCTGAGAGAATGATCTCTAGACTACACGCTTATAAATAGTTTGGCAGCTCGACCAGATTCTTGCGCAGCAGGAAAGTGTCTACAAAGACAGCGTTACATGTGAGTGATGGAGCAATCGCTCAATCTTCGGCAGGAGAGAGGAAGATTGTGCTTCGACAGCCCTGATCCCCGTTTCTCATCATATGAACGATTTACAAGGCTTTACAGGAATAAATAAAAACCAGACCTGACGGATCATGATTTCTTCTGGAATTCAAGAGATGGAGCGTGCGGCTGGATAACTTCAGTTCACTTGATTCGCTTTCTTGTACAGCTTGATTTGTTGTGGGCAGAACAGAATATACATATGAAACATTTTCTCAACCTGTTATATCACTGTTCATCTTTATAAAATGGTGCTCCTATGGCGGAAGCACAAAATGGAGATCATAAGAGTCATCCAGACCTACACAGAGATCTCACAATGGACTCCAGAGCAGAGATGCGATGTGTTGCACAGAATGTGTAGACGGAAAGAAATAAGTGTTTGGTTTCCAAGGGGAACGACCGCAGACCGCGCTCTCCAGCGCTGAATAAGGCAAGACAGCAAGGCTTTAATTTTATCTGAATACAATGTGATGACAAGCGACGCCCAACTGCCCCCCCCCACCCAATGAACTGCTCTACACAGCTCCTCTCCAACCCACTCACAGTCTAAAGATATCTCCCTCAGCACTGCACCAAACATACATTAATCTGCCACAAATTGTGTATTTTCATTTGTTGAAAATAGTGGAAACAGGAGTGAAGTGAAAACAGGGTCGTTGCTATACAAGAAAACAAGATGTATTTCTAAATTATGTATGAGTGTGTTTGGAACGGCGAACTAACTACTAAAAAGAAGTCTGCGGTATATATACTGTGTAGTGAACACAATTTTTCTGTTTATTTATTTTCTTTTGTTTCTGTAGCTCCACTGTACTGTGTGTTTGAATCAAGGAAACGTGTGCTGATAAGTTGCTTTGCATAAAATTATATGCCAAATGCATAAATGTTAATTGTTTGCAAATAATCCGCTACATTTGGCAAAATGTGAAGCATGTAACCAAAGCAGAGTCAGCAATGTCATCCAGTTTTTGTAGTTTTTTTTTTTATTCTTGGCTCAGTATTTCATCAGACTGCCAAAAGGAAAGACAAAATTTAACTCAGAAACACTGCTAAACATCCATATTGCCACTACAAAAGTTTGGCATTGGTAAAATTTTATTTTGAATTGTTTTTAAGAAATAAATATCGTTATTCAGCAGGGACACATTTAATTGCTCAAAAGTGACAGTAAAGACATTGATAATAAGAAATTATCAGAATGATTTCTGAAGGATTGTGAGACACTGAAGACTGGAGTAACGATGCTGAAAATTCTGCTTCGCTTCACAGGAATGAATTACATTTTGAAATATATTCAAACAGAAAATAGTCATTTTAAATTGTAAAAATATATTACATTTTCTACTGAACATAAGAGACCTATGGGTAATTTCATTCCTACTGTGATTTAACAATTGTCAGTTTAAAATGATTTGCACAAGTTTTACTTTACATAATCTCATGCATTTTCAAGTGAAATAGAAAACGTAGAATGGTGTTATTCTTATTATGAAAAGTGTGTGTGCAGAGAGTGTGTGTGTCGGTTGCTCAGATAGACGTATGTGTATTACTAGGTTATCAGAAGGAGTGGGATGTGCTGTGGACTCACAGTCAGGTATCTTGCGTCCAATTCCACCTTCTTCTCCAGCTCCGACAGCAGCTCGTTGTGGAAGCATTTCAACTGCATCAAAATGGAGAAAAAATGGGCTTTTAAGATCCTTAAAACACAGATTTGTGCAGATTGTACAACATACCTAGAAATGTTACATGTTCAGTACACTATCAATACATTTTTTGAATAATGTTGATAAGCACAGAAAATGAGTCATCCCACAATGTTGTGCTTACAGTAAAAACCTCAACTGAGCATTCCAGAAGGTTTTATATCAGACACGTCAAGGTTGTATATTTGCTTTGCGGTTGCATCAAGGAGCAGTATGTAATGATGCCAGCTATCAGTTGAATTGGGTACTGCAGTCCAAATTGAAATTGGAGAGAGTTGTTTCTCCCACTCCTCCTCTTTGACACTCACGCGGGTTGCCAGATTGAAGACACACAGCGCAATTGACAATGGAAGGCGCCAATTTTGACTTATACAATTTGTAATATGCTTTTATTCAGAGAGAAGTTTTTAGAATGCCTTTTAGTCAGGTAGAATCTGCAATGTCTGACCCAGTTTGTTTTCCCGCTTCCATGGCTGCATTACGCTGTATTTTCCACCACCTGGCAACCATGGGTGTTAAAATGGCAGAGGGCGGAATCAAGCAAAACCAAACAAAAACACATTATGATAACTGGCTGAAGCATTGTTTTTCAGAAAAAAATAACTCATTTCCTAAATATTTGCAAATATATTATAGTATTTCTATGCTTTCATACATAAAAAAAATAACATACAGCACCTTTAATTATTCAGGGATCACATTCTTGTTATTTGAATTACAAACGTGTGTAAATCCTTTTTGAGTTTGCTCCATGTATACTGTGATTTACATTAAAATCCACTGGATTTAATTTATATTGAACATGACAAGATGGTAAAATTTCTAATCTAATCTATGTAAAATAGATACTTTCAAAAAGATGCAAAATGGATGGCAGTCAAATAAAGTACAGACCATTTCCTCTAACTGCATCTGAATCTGTCGGTGGACCTCTGCCATCTGGAAAAGCACATCCCCTGCAGAGAAGAGGGACAGATGTTAGTTAAGAGAGAGAACAACAGGAAATTGACTCAAAATCATGTGATTCAAGTGAGAACAAATGCAGAGAGGTTAAAGAGAGAGTTAGATCGAGTTAGGGTGGAGTAGGCCAGAAATAGAAAGAGGGAGAGAGGCAAGATAAATCCCAACGTGCATTACAATCATGCCATCATACACACACCACAGACGGGCAAACACAGGGACAATGACACGGAGACAACAGGGTGGAGAACAAAGACAGAAACTCAAAATATAAAGCATGTCAAAACGGGGTTTCAAAATGTCAGAGTATTAAAGGAACATTTCACTGAAAAATGAAAATTCTGTCCTTTTTACTCACCATATGCTGTTGTTTTTCTGTGGAAAGATATCATGTAACTTGACAGACATGGTCACTTTGAACTGCATTTTTATATTAAGGATTCCTCAAAAATGATCTTCTTGCATCCCGCAGAAATAAAAACAACAGCATATGGGTTTGGAAAGCCATGTAAATACTGAACGAATTTACATTTTTGAGTGAACTACTCTTATAAACAGAACCAAACAAACTCGCCTAACATGACTGTAAATTACAAATCAGTTTCATTTTTTGTGTTGTCAAGTGCTTTTCCTGCAAGAATGACTGTCAGAATATTGTGAAACTCTTTGCAAAAAAAATAATAAGGTAAACTAAAACAGGAAGAAAAGGACTAAACAAAAAGAGGCCATGCAGCTGGTTGAAGTTTTGTTGTTTTTCATATACCTACATGCTGCTGCTTCTGAATATGCAATGCATTGTGAAGAAAGGAACAGACAGTGAGCAGAGCACGGAGGAGACACTGTGAAAAGAACACACAGCAATGGAAGACAACAGCGAGCCGCCTTGACCTTCTCTCATCTCAGCATGGCAACCTAAAGTTAGGCGTACAGAACCTCTCCAAGCATGGTGCAAAGCAGATCTCGTGTTTGCGCATGCTTGAACACTTCATACGTGACAATTCAACAGTCAGTCCAGTGTAACAACACACATCGCATCCCTGCACGCTTGTTTACACCACAGACACATGATAGAAAAGCTCTCGCAGAAGAGCAGAAGCACTGGGTTCAGAATTTTAGTCTGTTGATTACTCTGAGAGAGGCATCTGGAGAGATCAATGATGACTAGTTTGACCAAAAATGAAAGTTCTGTCGATGATCATTCATCTTCATCATGTTCTGAACCTATATATGTTCTATCTTTCATGAAAGAGAAAAGGAGATATTTAGGCAAATGTTCATGCTGCTCTTTTCCATACAACAAAAGCAGACAGTGGTCAGTAGCTTTCAAACACCAAAAAAAAAAAAAAAACAGATAGAAAATAGTCAACCAAATTATTATTATTTTTATTTTATGGCCAGTGACAATGTCTTAGAGAGCAGGGTGGTTGATGGCAGATGGAACGCTTTTATGATATTTATGATATTTAATTTAAAAAATAATAAGCTGCTAAAATCATTTATTTTAAAAATAAATTAATTGAAAATAATATAAACAATATAAAAACATTTAAAATATTTAAAAATTAAACCTGTAAAATAAATACAGAGTTCTGGCATGAAACTCTAGATGGCGCAGTCCGATAGGTTTAACTCAGTCTGACCTAATGACATCATTATCACACGGCACAGCTGATTGGTTCTCTCCTGTTTTGTTAACCAATAAGCTAGCTGCTCAGCGTTCAAATACATGTCTAGGGCTTACCGTAGCAGTGCAGCTTGCTTCAGAAACCCTCCACCTTCCCCAGCTCCACCTGTATAGATCTGCTACGAGGTGGTACATGTATACTATGTAGGGGTTACTTCAAGTATGTTATATTTACAGCAGCAATATTCCTTACATGCTCACAGCGGATGTATTGGCAGTAGCAAATCTCGGTTTTTGCTCTGCCAAGGCAGCGTGGCAGATCTATTCGGCCGAGGCCAAACACATTAACTTTGTCATGTACATTACCATGCCAATCCTTCCAAGAGTTGTCATGAAAGAAACAGATTTATATTTTAGATAGGAACTTAAATTATATTAGATAAGAACCACAAATTCTTATCGAAGCATTTTTCACAAATAATAATAGTTAATAACATAATTTAAAAGGAAGCTGTCATCAATTATACACTCATTAATCTCATAAAACCAGGTAATACTAATTTTACATACAGTAAACAGTGACATGGATGGCATGAAAGGCAAATGCCCAAAAATCTTACTCTCTGTTATAGCAATGAACTTAATTCTAAAATTACTTTTAGAATGTTTATAATGTTTGCGCATGCTTGACACTTCATACGTGACAAAGTTGTTGTATGACCACAAAAATAACATTGCACTGAGCAAAGATTTTATTGAGGCTGTTTTTTTTTTTTTTTTTTTTTTTTGTAAAAGAGCAGCATGAAGATTCTTCAAAATCTCTCTTTTTGTAGTCCATGGAAGCCATAACAGATTTTGTAAATATAAAATGGTAAATGGGTGAACCATTCCTTTAAGGGTCACACAACTGTTACAGATCACAATCTTGAGTTTCACACTCTAATCTTAATTATGATCTCTATGTGCATGTTAAAAGTAAAGAAAAACACATGCAAATGAGCTTTTCAGTCTAAAATCATTCAGTCAAGCAGACATTGCTTGAGAAATCTTTACAGAACAGGAATGAAAAGATTCAGAACAGAGGGAACACAGCACTATAGAGACACAGAGACAACTGCACATTTTGTTCTCTCCTTTATTCATTTCCATTTTCAATCCATTCCTCAAAACAATTCACATGCTCCCATCATCTTAAGCTTATCTGAAACATTACAAATCAGAGAAACCTCAATTCACAAGAGTGAAACTGGCTGATATGCAGTGCTCTTTATCTTTCCTGGCTAGTGAACACGACACTTTAATGACAAAAAATAAAAAAATGGATTTAGTTATTCTGACACTGATATTTGAAATAATAACCCAAATGACTTCAGTGGCTTGACTGCAATTAATCTAGAGATTGAAACATACAAATCACACAGGTACGTGGTGCATACGTAGTGATGATGTTATGTCATCTCCAGGACAAACAGTGGCCTCTCTCATAAGTCTCACAGCATGGCACCTAAAGCGATTAAAGAGAATCAGCCGTGCTCAGGCTTACAATCTAAAGAGGTCTTTTGACTTGGTCCTCAAACACACAGATGGACACAGGTCACTCTCTTCTAGTCCATAATCTGATTCTCTACACACAGATCAGAATTTTTTTTACCAAGCTGAGCAGGGGTCCTTTCAATGAGATCATTTCCTGTTTTGTTTTTTTTAGGACAGGTTTTATCACCCTGGCATTTTTGAGGCAAATACACAAAAAGTAATCCAGAAATCCAGAAAACTTTCACTCATTAAAAAAAAAAAAGTGCTAATCAAGCAGTGAAAAAGGTTTGTTAAAGTATTTCTGAGTGCAATACGGAAACTGCATGGGCACCTATGTTTAACTCTACTCATCGCTATGTGAAAATAAGTGTAGAATTGAAACAGTTCATTGTTAACATTTAACCGTCACTTCCAAGAAATCCTCCAGTGTACATGTGACAGAGAGGAGCTTCCTTACACAGAAACACAGACACACCCAAACCTTCCTTCCTGATACATTCTGGAAAAGCTTCTTCTGCGATCCACCTTTAGATCATTTATTCACTTTGCAAGCAGACTTGAAAGCCTGATTTTGTTTGGCTCGAGTTAAAGAAGTCAAAGGAAATGAGGTCTGAGGCAGTTACCAAAATAAAAATAAATCAGCGAAATATTGTCTATATAAAAATGCTGATATCAGACCTTACATATAAGATCTTTGATCTGATATGTAGTTAAAGATGTGCAGCGAGTTTTTACAGCAAAACCACACAGCAAAAGCCTTTGAGGAAAGGAGCCTCAGCTTTGAAGTGTCTGACAGGAGCTCTTTGTATGCAGGTACTTTAAGCTCTTTATAATGGACTTGTGACATCCGCATTCTCTTTGCTTTGAGCACAGCTGCCTTCCTGACTGACAGACAGCAACAGGCCAGAGAGGAGTCACGGTCACTGCAGAGAGCTAAACAAGGAAAACTAGAACACACACACACACACTCTCAGGGCCTGTCACGGCCGTCTCCCTTTCTCCCTCACAATCCGCAACCAGCGAGAACAATGGATAGTGAAGCAGGTTTGTTAAAACAATAAAAAAAAAATAAAGCATACAGAAATAAAAGGAACTATTATTCTTATTCTTAAGACATTTTAATAGGGCAGCTTTATCACCTTAAAATTTTTGAGACAAAAAAAATAAAATAATGATTTTAAGTTAATAATAGTAAAAAATATATGTTTATATTATTTATTTAATTAATGTATATATATATATATATATATATATATATATATATATATATATATATATATATATATATATATCCTTTTTATTAATAATAGTAGAAACACAAAATATAATATGAATGAATAATATTTAATTAATATGTATAATTATTATTATTATGCAAATATTATGAAGGCATTTTTATTAGGACAGCTTTATCATCCTGACATTGAGACACACAATTTTTTTTTTTAAATAAATTATGTTATTAAAATAATACTAAATATGATCAATTTACAATTATTAATATAATAATAATAATAATAATAATAATAATACATTTCTTAAACTTATTAATTTACAATTATTAATATAATAATAATGATAATGATATATTCCTGAAAAAGTAATTTTTTATATAACAGTTTTATTACGCTGACATTATAAGCATGCAAATAAATCAATAAACAAACAAATGGAGGACTCTGTGTATCAGCTTAACATAGATGCGTCAACTCCTTTATCTATTTGTACAGCGAGCAGATTACATCACTCCCCACTGTGCAGCACCTGACAAAAAACATGCATCCCATAGTGCACTGGTGCATCCACTACATCAAACAGCTCTTAGCTGTGTCACACTGTATTGCGTGTGCAGTCCTCAATCACACACGCAATGATTTTAATCACCGGAGGTCGTCAAGTGGCTGTATTTTTGTATTTCCATAATGCTGGATGCTCTAATACTACTGGTGCAATGCATCAAAACGGAAAATCTGAACACAAATCAGATGCATTATTGACTGAAATAAGATGGCATTCTATTTTAATGAAGTGAACAGTTTTCTTGCGGACTAAAATGTATATTATGCACCGGAAAGGGTTTTAGTAGCAGTTAATGACTGATCATACTGTACCAAGAACAGGATGGACATGAGAAATATCTGGCAAAAATGCAAGGTAAAGCTGCTTATCAGAACAATCTCTTGCGATGCAGATATTTATGAAGACAAACACAAACATCCCATTATTTTCTGCACACAGCTGCGGCTCTTTCATGCAGCAACAGAATGAAAGCACAACACGAGCCCGCTGCCGCTGCTTAGATCACATCAGGAGTGTTCAATCCTCCTCCTGATGGCCAATCTTCCTGCAGAGTCTCGCTCCAGCCCCAATTAAACACACCTGAACCAGCCAATCAAGGTTTTCAGGATCACCAGAAACTTCCAGGCAGGTGTTTTGAAGGTAAATGTGCAGGAAGTGCCCTTTGCAGTAGCAGGGATGTACGTAGATGTATGAAACCATCCAACAACAATCAAACACGCTCTCTAGAACATCCTCTGGCTATTGTAGGGAAATCTGATTCATCTGAATGAGACTGTCTGTTTGGATGATTCATTTGAATTAACTAATAAAAAATATAAATAATAGATTCACTGAATCACAGTCATCATTATCATTGTTAGCAGAAGACTTGTTGTAGTGAAAAGAAAGCACATTTAGTTACATAACAGTTCTTTTACTATTTTGCCTGCAGTTATACAAGCGTTATTTTGTTTTAAATTTATACATTTATGTATTCAAGTTTGAAGGAATAATTTTTTTGTACTAGATAAAGAGTGCTCCTGAATCACAAATCATGTGATTTATCATCTATCATGTTTTATTATTTGCCTGTCTTAGCTAGTTTCAAATATACTGAGCTATTATTTGTTAGTAGCAAAACGGGTAAATATAAATACATACATGTGCATAAAAGAGCTGTCATTTCATAGCATTAGCACAGTTCATTTCTTAGTTCTTATACTGTGTATATACTATAGTAAGGAAACACTGTCATATTCCATGGGACCATGGCACGCATTACATGGTGATCATTACAAGATATGTAAAAGAATATTATAATATTTAAATGGTACCAAAAACATGGTAATACCATAGCACTTTTGAGCTGTTTTAAAAAAAGATGCCTACATGTATGTGTGTGTGTTTGTGTACAGGTCCATGGTATTCCCTACAATATGGGGAACAAAGTTTGACCTTGTGGGGAACTTTTTTGGTTCCCATGATGAAAACAGCTTCTAAATTACACATAATGTATTTCTGTGAGGGGTAGCTTCAGGGCTAAGGGGATAGAAAATACAGTTAGAAAATATAATATTATATATTTTTTTTGAATTGGGAATATCCCCATAAAACATGGAAGCCAACGTGTGTGTGTGTGTGTGTGTGAGAAGTAGTGCTGCAACAACGCATGAACGTCATCGATTACGTCGACTACAAAAATACGTCGACGTGCGTGAAATGCGTCGACGCGTCACACTGTTTAATTACATCTCGCGTAATGGCATACTGGGAATGGAGAAAGTTGCATTCTATTACAAAAACAGAGACCATTGTTATCAAAAGTATGCAAATACTTTAAACACAGGACAAATAAAATGGCCCATTGTTCCCTTTGTAAAACCGATATGGTGAACCACGGCAGCACAACTGCGATGCGCGAGCACCTCAGAGGAAAACATCTTGGCGCTCTCCGGTGTTACGGTTTAACTGGTTACCGTGTGATCTGGTGACCAACTTCCTGGTTCAGGTCTGATATTCTTGCGCTTGCGGCATTCTGAAAAGTTGAGATGTTTTAACTCAATGCGGTGCGGACGCGCCTGGAAAACGACCGCGTCGCTTCCATTATGAGCGCGCTTATCGCGCGCATAAATTGGAAATAACGAACTTGAGCGCGCAATAGACGTGATATGTGAACAGCCCCTTAAAAGACAGTGTGCCGCGAGACAACAGTCACAAACCACCGAGCCACCCCGAATCAGCTCCAGATCTCTGGAAACCATGCTAAACCATAGCAGAACCCTGACTACATTTTATGGTTTGTGATGCTAAAGAACATTTCCTGACGTCTCAGACAACTGTAAATTTATGGCTACTGTGGTTTAATTATAAATACTATCATAAGCTCATATTTACCATAGTAAAATAATTTTCTTTGCCTCTTATTTATTTTATACTGTAAAAACTTCAACCACATAAGTTTAAAATGAATAAAGGTTGAAATATATTAGAAGTTGTACTTATATTTTTTTTTTGTAAAGTTATCCAAAGGATTCATTAGCTAATTAAAAAAAGAACATTAGATTAATTATTTATTAGATTAGTCGACTAATCGAAAAAAATTATCGTTAGATTAGTCGACAGAAAAAATAGTCGTTAGTTGCAGCTCTAGTGTGAAGAAGAGTGGTTTAATGATAAAAATAGCTGGAGATCAGCCATGTCAGGTCAGGGATCCTGTCCTACTGACCCAGTAAAATCTGCCGTGACTTCTTCACCTCAGCATGCAGGACAGTTTCAGTGCTGTTCAGAGACACAGATCACTGAACTCAGTTCAGCTGAAGCCAGCAAACTAGGAGGAGAGCAAAAACCCAATCTAAAGGCAGAAAAACAGCCTCTTGCACAGCTTTACACTACACTACTACAGTGTTTTTCTTTAATCATTAATATACTAAAAGAAAGTACTACATACAATATAATTCCAACCAAAACAGAAATGCAAACCTGTGGTTTTTCAAGGCTTTTATGATTGTGAGCACATCTTTGTGTTTGTTTGTGTGTGTGTGTGTGTAAGGCTTTGTTCACCATAAGAAGCTTCAGGATTTGAGGATGGTGAAAAGAGGGAAAAGAAAGCGGTGGAGATCAGAGAGTGTGTAATCCTGACAGACAACACAAGTGTGTGAATGTAGCCATTAGAGCTGACAGAGATGCTGCTTACACTTCAATCTGCAATTTTTTGGCAGATTTGGCAGCGAAGGGCAAGTGTGAGGGATCCACTCGGCACAGCCTGTGCTCCTCAGCTGACGGGAGGTGCAAACGCTATGATAGGGCTAATGTGAGGTACCAAGCCAAACGCACACACAGCTGCTGGAATGAGCCTGAGACATGAGGATAAAACTGAAATACACCAATGAAATCCAGCGGCTTCACACGCTTTCTCTGAATCAGCCTGTTCTTTGCAGAACCTTCTGCCTGCCTTGTTGTGATGTGTTTGATGCAGAACACTGACTGATCCAGATGACCTCAGGTCTGTCTTGACAGGAATATACCAACATAGCACAGGTTAAAGGCCAGGGGCTGTGGCATTTTTTTTTTTTTTTTATCTCTAAAGTCCACTCATAATAATTTTGCTTTACTTTAGTGTACATTGTTGAACCTCAGACCCTTGAACAGTCTGTTTCTACTATTGTAGTGTATAAAAAGTCACTATTAACACATTTTAGAGATGTAAAATGTTTTTAAAGAAGTTTGTTCATAAACACTATTTATTTGATAACTCTTTTGAAGAAAATACAGAAGAAAACTGGAATATTCTGAAATATTATTGCAATTTAAAATAACTATTTTCTGTATTGTAATACTTTAAAAATGTTTTTTATTCCTGTGATGCAAAGCTGAATTTTCAACAGCCATTAGTCCATTACTTGGTCACATGATCCTTCAGAAATAGTAATATGCTGATTTATTATCAATATTGAAAAGATATATTTCTTTTTCATTATTCTTTGGCGCATAAAAAAAAAGCATTTATTTAAATTATCAGCATTTATTTCAAAAACAAAAGTTAGGAGTCAGTCATTTTTTTCTGATTAATAATTTTATTAAACTAAGATGTGGTAACTTGATAAAAAGTGATAGTATATAATTTTATTGTTAGAAAAGGTTTCCATTTTAAATGGGCCTAAACACTGTACTTTTTAACTTTTTATTTATTAAAGAATCCCGAAAAAGTATTGTAGGTTCTATTTTCAACATTGATCATAAATTAGCATATTAGAATTAATTCAGAAAAATCTAAGTATATAAATTAAATCACTTTTACCACTGATGACTACACCGACCTCTTATTTTCTCAAAAGTAAGAAAAAACCTTCTGTCTTCCATGAAAGAAGAAAAAAAAAGCAAACTAAAGGCAAGCACAAAAAAGAAAGGAGATATTATAATAACAGCAATTGAGAGGAAGCCATCTCTGTAATAAAGTACTGCAGGATGAAAAGCAGAAAGCCTCTAATTTCACGGGGCTACAGAAGCTTATTAACTATTCCAGCTCGGAGCTCTATGAAAGCCATGCCAGACGAAGCATATATACAGCAAGGATCAAGACACTCGGCACATATGTCAAGACAGCAAATCAAGGGCAAGGTGAGGGAGTGCGTGTGGGCCCTCTTTCTCCCAGCATGCAGTGCAGCTCTCAGAAATAGAGCAGGAGAAAGCAGTGCTCCTGGGACCAAGGCACAGGGCTAATATAAGAGCTCCAGTGCTCTCATTCCGACAGGCCCAGGTGAGTGAGTGAGAGAGAGAGAGAGAGAGAGAGAGAGAGAGAGAGAGAGAGAGAGAGAGGCTGTCAGAAGTTATCATAGCACTCAGTCTATGTTCCATTAAAAGAAGTGACTGAGCAAAACACTTTCCCTCCTAAATAAACCACAACCCTTCTAGGCTTGCTAACATCTACGAGTACCATTAGCCTGCTTCCTCTCTGATATACTGTATGCGAAACATCCCAAAAATAAAATACCAATAATTACAAGTGCTTAATCGCTTTTGCAGTGCTTCGATCTTACAAATTAAGGTTACAAAGTAGTTATTTTGCAGCGGTGCCCAAGAAAGAACCATTTCAGTTACACAAAGAACCTTTCAGAGAACAGTTCTTCAAAGAAAACCAGTTTTATTAGTGTGAAGATGATTTTAATAATCTTAAAAAAACCTTTGTGGAATGAAAGTTCATAGGATGTTGGAGGTTCTTCACGGATCCAATTATGCCACTAAAGAAGTGTATTGATCACTGATATTACAATGAAAGGGAAGCACTGGGGAACACCCCATATGGTGGCTCTCGCCTTCTAAATAAAAAGAGCCTATCGCTAATGGACCCTTCTCACATTTCCGTGGTTCTCACAATCAGAAGTCACTGTATTTTTTATTATTTAGTAATAAACACAATTAATTAATGCCAAGATTTACAGTACTTGCTTGAAATGGACTTTGGTGGTGGATGCCAAGGTGTTCAAATCTCACAGATGCTAGCCTTAGCAGCTAATATTAAATGCATTCTCAATCTTCTCAAAGTACTCGCAGGCAGCGTTCGTGGATCTCTGGGGAGCAAAACGTGTCACCGAGTTCTTTCTGCATCAATATCTCTGAACTAATTCTCTGGCCACTCGACCTAAACCACTGGGGGAAATGCTTCAGACCTGACAGGAAATTAAATCGGCATATCACCACATCATTTGCCACTCAGAGGGGCGCCAATGCTGATGAGTCCTAATTATGTAACAGTTTTGCCCATTATACAGTAGGAATGGGCGCAGAAACGATCTGAAAAATACATCTCAGCAGCCTCTTTTCACATTTAAATGATCAGAATCCCTCTGAGGGAAGTTCACTCGGCCAAGCCATCTTTACACAGCAATTTTCAATATCGTACTTCAAATCATCGATAAAAATGGTATAATACATGTAGCTTCTTTAACTGAAACGATGGCTAAAACCTTTGACAGCAATAAAGCCAGCGCCTTTAGTAAAGCTCTTTTAAATGAAAGGTGGGACTTTCATTCAGTCTCTGGAACTTTACGGTTTTAAATATCTAGTTGCCATAGAAACACTCATATGAGAAACCATTCAAAAGCTCCAAATTGGAACTTTCCACAAATGTCAGTCGCTCTACATAAAAGTTCCATTTTGAAAAGTTTGCACAGCATTGTTAAAGGCGACTCTTCTTCTCTTAGTCGTGTGTTCTCTCCTCAGGAAGTTTCTTTATGTCAGACGCAAGAGTCAGTTCTCATGAATATTAAGGCCTCTGACATTCTGATTGGCTTAAAGGTTTGTAACTGATAACAGTCCATTGAAGAATCAATAGGATGGCTTCTGGTTGGTCATTGGTTTATGCATCTAACTAAATCTGACTGCTTCAATGCCAGTTTGAGATGTCTAAGGCTTACTAATATAAGTCATGTTTGGTTTCTAATTGATTCTATATTATCAAATACTGAGATTTAGTGTTAAATTATTAACCGTTAATGTAAATGTACTTTGTTCTACTGAAAATAAGGTAGGATCCAGAGTTTGTCCTCAGGCGTACAGCTGGAAGGTTTATGCAAGTAAATATTAAGAGATGTATAACTGTAGTGCACACTGTCATCAGGCTCTTTTGTAGGCACGGTGCGAGGCAGAATGTAATGCAAATTTGATTAAATCAGTCAGTTATAATTTATCTGGTAACTGAAACTGAATATTTAAAAAGAATAGACACAAACAATGATTATTGCATTTATCACATCAAACAGAAGCCTAACATCAAAACAACATCTTGATCTGAATGAAAGAGCGAGAGGCAAATTTCAGCACACTTTGTTCTTTATAGTAACAGTTTCACTAGCAACTTTACTAAAGCAGTGAAGGATGCTGCTTGATTTGCAGTATTTTAGACTTTTTTCACTTTGCTGACTTACTGAAGAAGGAACAGTACAGTCCATGGCAAACATCCATAATAAAATCCAATAAGACAAATATTAAACTCATTTTTGGGAACATTCTTGGTTCAATAAAAGTGTAGCTCTGTCAACAACATTTGTAATAAAATGTCAGATCACCACAGAGAATGAAGTACACAGAGGAAGTACACTGGTCTAGACAGTACACATTAAAATACACACTGAATGTACACTACTGCACTGTACTGAATAATCTGAGTAAATGCTGCCAAAAAAGTACACACTTTTTCATGCAAATTTGCAAAATTATTTTCTGTGGCAATCAACACTGTGCCATAAATGCAGTTTTCAATATATAGTTCACCCAAAAAAGAAACCTGGTGAACCCTCAGGCCATCCAAGATGTAGAGGATTTGGAGGAATACAGCATTACATCACTTGCCTCACCAATGGACTCTCTACAGTGAATGGGTGCCGTCAGGCTGAGAGTTTAAACAGCTGATAAAAACATCACAGTAATCCACATGATTACAGTCCATTAATTAAAACCATTTCAAGTGAAAAGTTGCATATTTGAAATAAACAAATCAATCAAGGCGTTTTAACATCAATCCAACTTTAATTCTGACCAAAATACAGAATTCATAATAATATTTCCTCCAGTGAAAAAGTTGTCCTCTCACATCAGAACCCAATGACATGTTTGTTTAATACAGTTTTGGACTGCTCTTGCTTGATGGTGATTGATCTGTGCACATTTCTCTCCCTGATTCGTAAAAGACTTATCACTATATAAAAAACCAATATTATAATTAGAGACCTAACAGAAACGACCTTATGTTAAAAACATCTTAACTGATAGATTTGTTTCTTACAAACATGCAGCTTTTCACCCCACAACATATTAATCGATGGACTGGGTTCGTCTGGATTACTTGGATTATTGTGAAGTTTTTATCATCTGTTTGGACTCTCATTCTGACGGCACCCATTCACTGCAGAGGATCCATTGGTGATCAAGTGATGTAATGATACATTTCTTCAAATCTGTTACCATGAAGAAACAACTCATCTACATCTTGCAGCAGCTTAAGGGAGAGTAAATTGTCATGTTTTGGCAAACTATTCTTTTTTCTCAACACCAGAACATTCCTTTAAACGTGACGAAACACCAAAACAGTGGTGAAAAAAATGCTACGTAACCTTGGTAAGCGTACGGCGTATTGTGATGTGTCGTCTAAGTGCAGTCCAACCACTGTCTGCTTGTGTAAGGTTAAGAGAGTATGCCACAGAGATGTAATGAAGGCAGTAAAACACAGAGAAAGAGATGTGGTGGTGGGAGGAAATGAGTGGGAGGTGGTGACAGGGGCATCATTATCCTAAACAAACCAGTGAGCGTGGAGTGTATGCAAGAGGGGGAGGAATAGTGTGTGTGTGTGTGTGTACACACTCCCTCATGCCTCACTTTCAGATGAGAATGAGCGCTCTCCGCTGCAAGTGCTTTTTTGCATCCAAGGACACCATATATGAAGCACGATATTTGCCCAGACTATGAGTGCATGATCATGTTTATGCAAGTGTGTGTGTGTGTGTGTGCGAGATAATTTGTGGCGTTTAATGCAAGAAATATCAGAAAAACAGCAAGGAATGAAGTGAGAGAGAGAGAAAAGCAGGAGCGGCGTGTAGGCGGAAACCATTTACAGTCTGTCTCAAAGCGAACCCCATGGCTCTCTCACCAAGAAAGACAGACACACAGGACTGCAAAATGCCCAAAAGAATTTACGTGTTCCACCTCAACGATGCGGGACATCTCCTACCCAAAACAGAGATGAAGCCCGTTTGACACTAATGATACATCTTGCATTTCAGCTCAGCGTTCGGCAGGGTAAAGGAAACCCGTCATTATCCCCGGGGGTTGGCGGTCACAGCGGTGCTGTAGTGTATCTGCGCCTGTAATGGCCAGTTTATCATTTCATGAAGTGTGACGTGACACTCTGATATGTTGTGTTTGAGTTGGGCCTGTTCTCACGAGCAGGTGGAGGTCCTGTTGTTGATACGGGAGAGGATATAACCTTGGGCGATTCCTCTGGGAGAGACTCGACAAAAAACTCAAATGAGGTTTGGGTATGGGCCATGAGGCAAAAAAAGATTAGTTCCCACTCTTATTTCTGATTGGAATGAGCTGCGTTTGAAGCCACCGACAATGCTGATAAAATGCACACCGGTGACATTTGACCAGAAGAGGAACAAATGTCACAGATTGACCTCTTGGCTCAACATAAAGGATATAAACATCAATGGTTTGCATTACGGATTTCAAAAGAAGTAGTGTTTTGGTATTAAATGCTAAAATAAAAAATAAAAAATACAAAAAGGAAATGATACAAGTGTTCATGTAGATTGGTAATAAAATGTATCATCTCAATGGTAACTTCTTGTTTGTGGCTGGATAATTTTAGTGTACAACTTGTGCAAAAAGTGGGGGACAAAAAATAAATCTAATTTACAGCTCAGTTTAATTAAGGATCTGCTTCTCAGTCAATCTCTGACACCAAAAAATAATCATGTTATTATAAGGTCATTATTTTGATTAAACATATTAATGTTTAAATAAGGGTTATAGTACAGTAAAATTGAACATTTGATAAATTAATCTAAACTTAATTAAATTCTTTAAAACGAAGATATATATATACTTTTTTTTTTGATGTGGTATATTAAATTGGTGTAGATAATTGTGAAATTTCACTAGTATTCAGCCATACTTTTGAGATTTTCAAACTAGTGTTATTTTAGTATATATATATGCTATTATTAGCTTTTTTCCAGATTATTTTACTTGAAGTTTTAGTAATTATTTATTTATTTATTTTTTATTTTCTTACATATAAATAATATTAGTTCTTTAACTTAAACTTATATTTCAGTTAGTTGCCATGTCAACATTTCTCATATTTAAATTCTTTAAACGTACATTTAGATTTTAATACTGCTTTATTTCAATCAACAAAAACTATTCTTTAATTTTAGTTTAGGTTAAAGGGATAGTTCACACGAAAATGTAAGTTAAGATTTACCCTATGATTTACTCACCCTCAAGGGATCCTAGGTGTATATGACTTTCTTCTTTCAGATAAATACAGAGTTATATCAGAAAATGTGTTTGATTGTTGTGCATCGTGAATTAACCTTTTAACATTTTATAAACCGTAATCTCTCACTTTTGCAATATAATTCTGTTCCAGCGGAGGACGTTAACAATAAAACCATTAAGCTCTAGAGCATGACATCACATCCTGTTGCCCATATTTGTTGCAGGGTTCAAAGTAATTTTGGTGCTTGAAGCCTAGTGTGTCCGTAGCTTAACATCGCTCCTGGATATAACCTTCCTGCAGAGTTCAGCTGCTACTCTAATCACACACCTGAAACAGCTAATCAAGGTTTTCGGGTTCACTAGAAAATTATAGTCAGTGTGTTAGCAGACAGAAAGCAGCTACTGTAGATCTTCAGGCTTGAGCTCTCCTGCTCTCATGCATAATGCAGGCGCTTTTGTTCTGGAGTAATGAATGCATGCATGCACACACTCACATCACTTAATCAAAGCAGAATGACTCACTGTGACACTGCTGACGAACAATGGCACAGGTTCTCACAAACCACACCTGCCCATTATCTACATGTAACTGCATTTGAAAATTGCAGTGCAAAACAGCCATCAGTCAAATAGGCTTTTAGTTTTGTCACACACACACACACATCTTAACTTATCTTGCATTTAAACAATGAATGTCTGGATTTAAGTTAAAAGGATATTTCACTTAAAAATGAACATTTGGTCATCATTTCCTCACCCACAAGTTATTACAAACCTGTATAATTCCTGTCAGCTGCTGATCACAAAAGATGATATTGTGAAGA
>NW_020526263.1:102500-105000 GCF_003368295.1 Carassius auratus | reverse complement strand
GCAGGTTTGGGCCTGGTTAGTACATGGATGGGAGACTGCCTGGGAATACCAGGTGCTTTAAACTTTTTGTAAAATTTTCACGATTTATATAATAATCTTGCAAAAAAAAAAAAAAAAAAAAAAAATGAGTCAATGCCCGATCTCTGAATCTTACCAGGTTTAGGTCTGGTTAGTACTTGGATGAGAGACTGCCTAGGAATACCAGGTGCTTTAAGCTTTTTTGAAACTTTTCACTTTGTATATAATAATTTAGCCAAAAAATAGAGTCAATGCCCGATCTCTGAATATTAGCAGGTTTGGGCCTGGTTAGTACATGGATAGGAGACTGCCTGGGAATACCAGGTGCTTTAAACTTTTTGGAAAATTTCACGATTTATATAATAATCTTGCAAAAAAAAAAAAAAAGTCAATGCCCGATATCTGAATCTTAGCAGGTTTAGGTCTGGTTAGTACTTGGATGAGAGACTGCCTAGGAATACCAGGTGCTTTAAGCTTTTGGGTTTTCTTTCCTACTTATATAATGTACTGGCGATTAGATGGGATGGTCTTTAAATAGCCCTCTCTTTGCAGCAGTCTTCGATTACGGCCATACCAACCTGGCTATGCCCGATCTCGTCTGCTCTCGGAAGCTAAGCAGGTTTGGGCCTGGTTAGTACTTGGATGGGAGACCGCCTGGGAATACCAGGTGCTGTAAGCTTTTTGGAAACTTTTCACTTAGTATATAATAATTTTGCCAAAAAATAGAGTCAATGCCCGATCTCTGAATATTAGCAGGTTTGGGCCTGGTTAGTACATGGTTTGGAGACTGCCTGGGAATACCAGGTGCTTTAAACTTTTTGGAAAATTTCACGATTTATATAATAATCTTGCAAAAAAAAAAAAAAAAAGTCAATGCCCGATATCTGAATCTTAGCAGGTTTAGGTCTGGTTAGTACTTGGATGAGAGACTGCCTAGGAATACCAGGTGCTTTAAGCTTTTGGGTTTTCTTTCCTACTTATATAATGTACTGGTGATTAGATGGGCTGGTCTTTAAATAGCCCTCTCTTTGCAGCAGTCTTCGCTTACGGCCATACCAACCTGGCTATGCCCGATCTCGTCTGCTCTCGGAAGCTAAGCAGGTTTGGGCCTGGTTAGTACTTGGATGGGAGACCGCCTGGGAATACCAGGTGCTGTAAGCTTTTTGGAAACTTTTCACTTAGTATATAATAATTTTGCCAAAAAATAGAGTCAATGCCCGATCTCTGAATATTAGCAGGTTTGGGCCTGGTTAGTACATGGTTTGGAGACTGCCTGGGAATACCAGGTGCTTTAAACTTTTTGGAAAATTTCACGATTTATATAATAATCTTGCAAAAAAAAAAAAAAAAAAAAAAAAGAGTCAATGCCCGATCTCTGAATCTTACCAGGTTTAGGTCTGGTTAGTACTTGGATGAGAGACTGCCTAGGAATACCAGGTGCTTTAAGCTTTTTTGAAACTTTTCACTTTGTATATAATAATTTAGCCAAAAAATAGAGTCAATGCCCGATCTCTGAATATTAGCAGGTTTGGGCCTGGTTAGTACATGGATGGGAGACTGCCTGGGAATACCAGGTGCTTTAAACTTTTTGGAAAATTTCACGATTTATATAATAATCTTGCAAAAAAAAAAAAAAAAAAAAAAAAAGAGTCAATGCCCGATCTCTGAATCTTACCAGGTTTAGGTCTGGTTAGTACTTGGATGAGAGACTGCCTAGGAATACCAGGTGCTTTAAGATTTTTTGAAACTTTTCACTTTGTATATAATAATTTTGCCAAAAAATAGAGTCAATGCCCGATCTCTGAATATTAGCAGGTTTGGGCCTGGTTAGTACATGGTTTGGAGACTGCCTGGGAATACCAGGTGCTTTAAACTTTTTGGAAAATTTCACGATTTATATAATAATCTTGCAAAAAAAAAAAAAAAAAAAAAAAGAGTCAATGCCCGATCTCTGAATCTTACCAGGTTTAGGTTCTTGTTAGTACTTGGATGAGAGACTGCCTAGGAATACCAGGTGCTTTAAGCTTTTTTGAAACTTTTCACTTTGTATATAATAATTTAGCCAAAAAATAGAGTCAATGCCCGATCTCTGAATATTAGCAGGTTTGGGCCTGGTTAGTACATGGATGGGAGACTGCCTGGGAATACCAGGTGCTTTAAACTTTTTGGAAATTTTCACGATTTATATAATAATCTTGCAAAAAAAAAAAAAAAAAAAAAAATGAGTCAATGCCCGATCTCTGAATCTTACCAGGTTTAGGTCTGGTTAGTACTTGGATGAGAGACTGCCTAGGAATACCAGGTGCTTTAAGCTTTTTTGAAACTTTTCACTTTGTATATAATAATTTAGCCAAAAAATAGAGTCAATGCCCGATCTCTGAATATTAGCAGGTTTGGGCCTGGTTAGTACATGGATAGGAGACTGCCTGGGAATACCAGGTGCTTTAAACTTTTTGGAAAATTTCACGATTTATATAATAAT
>NW_020526263.1:85000-90000 GCF_003368295.1 Carassius auratus | reverse complement strand
TTAGCAGGTTTAGGTCTGGTTAGTACTTGGATGAGAGACTGCCTAGGAATACCAGGTGCTTTAAGCTTTTGGGTTTTCTTTCCTACTTATATAATGTACTGGCGATAAGATGGGATGGTCTTTAAATAGCCCTCTCTTTGCAGCAGTCTTCGCTTACGGCCATACCAACCTGGCTATGCCCGATCTCGTCTGCTCTCGGAAGCTAAGCAGGTTTGGGCCTGGTTAGTACTTGGATGGGAGACCGCCTGGGAATACCAGGTGCTGTAAGCTTTTTGGAAACTTTTCACTTAGTATATAATAATTTTGCCAAAAAATAGAGTCAATGCCTGATCTCTGAATATTAGCAGGTTTGGGCCTGGTTAGTACATGGTTTGGAGACTGCCTGGGAATACAGGTGCTTTAAACTTTTTGGAAAATTTCACGATTTATATAATAATCTTGCAAAAAAAAAAAAAAAAAAAAAAAAGTCAATGCCCGATATCTGAATCTTAGCAGGTTTAGGTCTGGTTAGTACTTGGATGAGAGACTGCCTAGGAATACCAGGTGCTTTAAACGTTTGGGTTTTCTTTCCTACTTATATAATGTACTGGTGATTAGATGGGCTGGTCTTTAAATAGCCCTCTCTTTGCAGCAGTCTTCGCTTACGGCCATACCAACCTGGCTATGCCCGATCTCGTCTGCTCTCGGAAGCTAAGCAGGTTTGGGCCTGGTTAGTACCTGGATGGGAGACCGCCTGGGAATACCAAGTGCTGTAAGCTTTTTGGAAACTTTTCACTTAGTATATAATAATTTTGCCAAAAAATAGAGTCAATGCCCGATCACTGAATATTAGCAGGTTTGGGCCTGGTTAGTACATGGTTTGGAGACTGCCTGGGAATACCAGGTGCTTTAAACTTTTTGGAAAATTTCACGATTTATATAATAATCTTGCAAAAAAAAAAAAAAAAAAAAAAAAGAGTCAATGCCCGATCTCTGAATCTTACCAGGTTTAGGTTCTTGTTAGTACTTGGATGAGAGACTGCCTAGGAATACCAGGTGCTTTAAGCTTTTTTGAAACTTTTCACTTTGTATATAATAATTTAGCCAAAAAATAGAGTCAATGCCCGATCTCTGAATATTAGCAGGTTTGGGCCTGGTTAGTACATGGATGGGAGACTGCCTGGGAATACCAGGTGCTTTAAACTTTTTGGAAATTTTCACGATTTATATAATAATCTTGCAAAAAAAAAAAAAAAAAAAAAAAATGAGTCAATGCCCGATCTCTGAATCTTACCAGGTTTAGGTCTGGTTAGTACTTGGATGAGAGACTGCCTAGGAATACCAGGTGCTTTAAGCTTTTTTGAAACTTTTCACTTTGTATATAATAATTTAGCCAAAAAATAGAGTCAATGCCCGATCTCTGAATATTAGCAGGTTTGGGCCTGGTTAGTACATGGATAGGAGACTGCCTGGGAATACCAGGTGCTTTAAACTTTTTGGAAAATTTCACGATTTATATAATAATCTTGCAAAAAAAAAAAAAAGTCAATGCCCGATATCTGAATCTTAGCAGGTTTAGGTCTGGTTAGTACTTGGATGAGAGACTGCCTAGGAATACCAGGTGCTTTAAGCTTTTGGGTTTTCTTTCCTACTTATATAATGTACTGGCGATTAGATGGGATGGTCTTTAAATAGCCCTCTCTTTGCAGCAGTCTTCGATTACGGCCATACCAACCTGGCTATGCCCGATCTCGTCTGCTCTCGGAAGCTAAGCAGGTTTGGGCCTGGTTAGTACTTGGATGGGAGACCGCCTGGGAATACCAGGTGCTGTAAGCTTTTTGGAAACTTTTCACTTAGTATATAATAATTTTGCCAAAAAATAGAGTCAATGCCCGATCTCTGAATATTAGCAGGTTTGGGCCTGGTTAGTACATGGTTTGGAGACTGCCTGGGAATACCAGGTGCTTTAAACTTTTTGGAAAATTTCACGATTTATATAATAATCTTGCAAAAAAAAAAAAAAAAAAAGTCAATGCCCGATATCTGAATCTTAGCAGGTTTAGGTCTGGTTAGTACTTGGATGAGAGACTGCCTAGGAATACCAGGTGCTTTAAGCTTTTGGGTTTTCTTTCCTACTTATATAATGTACTGGTGATTAGATGGGCTGGTCTTTAAATAGCCCTCTCTTTGCAGCAGTCTTCGCTTACGGCCATACCAACCTGGCTATGCCCGATCTCGTCTGCTCTCGGAAGCTAAGCAGGTTTGGGCCTGGTTAGTACTTGGATGGGAGACCGCCTGGGAATACCAGGTGCTGTAAGCTTTTTGGAAACTTTTCACTTAGTATATAATAATTTTGCCAAAAAATAGAGTCAATGCCCGATCTCTGAATATTAGCAGGTTTGGGCCTGGTTAGTACATGGTTTGGAGACTGCCTGGGAATACCAGGTGCTTTAAACTTTTTGGAAAATTTCACGATTTATATAATAATCTTGCAAAAAAAAAAAAAAAAAGAGTCAATGCCCGATCTCTGAATCTTACCAGGTTTAGGTCTGGTTAGTACTTGGATGAGAGACTGCCTAGGAATACCAGGTGCTTTAAGCTTTTTTTGAAACTTTTCACTTTGTATATAATAATTTAGCCAAAAAATAGAGTCAATGCCCGATCTCTGAATATTAGCAGGTTTGGGCCTGGTTAGTACATGGATGGGAGACTGCCTGGGAATACCAGGTGCTTTAAACTTTTTGGAAAATTTCACGATTTATATAATAATCTTGCAAAAAAAAAAAAAAAAAAAAAAAAAGAGTCAATGCCCGATCTCTGAATCTTACCAGGTTTAGGTCTGGTTAGTACTTGGATGAGAGACTGCCTAGGAATACCAGGTGCTTTAAGATTTTTTGAAACTTTTCACTTTGTATATAATAATTTTGCCAAAAAAATAGAGTCAATGCCCGATCTCTGAATATTAGCAGGTTTGGGCCTGGTTAGTACATGGTTTGGAGACTGCCTGGGAATACCAGGTGCTTTAAACTTTTTGGAAAATTTCACGATTTATATAATAATCTTGCAAAAAAAAAAAAAAAAAAAAAAATGAGTCAATGCCCGATCTCTGAATCTTACCAGGTTTAGGTCTGGTTAGTACTTGGATGAGAGACTGCCTAGGAATACCAGGTGCTTTAAGCTTTTTTGAAACTTTTCACTTTGTATATAATAATTTAGCCAAAAAAATAGAGTCAATGCCTGATCTCTGAATATTAGCAGGTTTGGGCCTGGTTAGTACATGGATGGGAGATTGCCTGGGAATACCAGGTGCTTTAAACTTTTTGAAAAATTTCACGATTTATATAATAATCTTGCAAAAAAAAAAACAAAAAAAAAAAGTCAATGCCCGATATCTGAATCTTAGCAGGTTTAGGTCTGGTTAGTACTTGGATGAGAGACTGCCTAGGAATACCAGGTGCTTTAAGCTTTTGGGTTTTCTTTCCTACTTATATAATGTACTGGCGATAAGATGGGATGGTCTTTAAATAGCCCTCTCTTTGCAGCAGTCTTCGCTTACGGCCATACCAACCTGGCTATGCCCGATCTCGTCTGCTCTCGGAAGCTAAGCAGGTTTGGGCCTGGTTAGTACTTGGATGGGAGACCGCCTGGGAATACCAGGTGCTGTAAGCTTTTTGGAAACTTTTCACTTAGTATATAATAATTTTGCCAAAAAATAGAGTCAATGCCTGATCTCTGAATATTAGCAGGTTTGGGCCTGGTTAGTACATGGTTTGGAGACTGCCTGGGAATACCAGGTGCTTTAAACTTTTTGGAAAATTTCACGTTTTATATTATAATCTTGCAAAAAAAAAAAAAAAAAAAAAAAGTCAATGCCCGATATCTGAATCTTAGCAGGTTTAGGTCTGGTTAGTACTTGGATGAGAGACTGCCTAGGAATACCAGGTGCTTTAAGCTTTTGGGTTTTCTTTCCTACTTATATAATGTACTGGTGATTAGATGGGCTGGTCTTTAAATAGCCCTCTCTTTGCAGCAGTCTTCGCTTACGGCCATACCAACCTGGCTATGCCCGATCTCGTCTGCTCTCGGAAGCTAAGCAGGTTTGGGCCTGGTTAGTACTTGGATGGGAGACCGCCTGGGAATACCAGGTGCTGTAAGCTTTTTGGAAACTTTTCACTTAGTATATAATAATTTTGCCAAAAAATAGAGTCAATGCCCGATCTCTGAATATTAGCAGGTTTGGGCCTGGTTAGTACATGGTTTGGAGACTGCCTGGGAATACCAGGTGCTTTAAACTTTTTGGAAAATTTCACGATTTATATAATAATCTTGCAAAAAAAAAAAAAAAAAAAAAAAAGAGTCAATGCCCGATCTCTGAATCTTACCAGGTTTAGTTCTGGTTAGTACTTGGATGAGAGACTGCCTAGGAATACCAGGTGCTTTAAGCTTTTTTGAAACTTTTCACTTTGTATATAATAATTTAGCCAAAAAATAGAGTCAATGCCCGATCTCTGAATATTAGCAGGTTCGGGCCTGGTTAGTACATGGATGGGAGACTGCCTGGGAATACCAGGTGCTTTAAACTTTTTGGAAATTTTCACGATTTATATAATAATCTTGCAAAAAAAAAAAAAAAAAAAAAAAGTCAATGCCCGATATCTGAATCTTAGCAGGTTTAGGTCTGGTTAGTACTTGGATGAGAGACTGCCTAGGAATACCAGGTGCTTTAAGCTGTTGGGTTTTCTTTCCTACTTATATAATGTACCAGCGATTAGATGGGATGGTCTTTAAATAGCCCTCTCTTTGCAGCAGTCTTCGCTTACGGCCATACCAACCTGGCTATGCCCGATCTCGTCTGCTCTCGGAAGCTAAGCAGGTTTGGGCCTGGTTAGTACTTGGATGGGAGACCGCCTGGGAATACCAGGTGCTGTAAGCTTTTTGGAAACTTTTCACTTAGTATATAATAATTTTGCCAAAAAATAGAGTCAATGCCCGATCTCTGAATATTAGCAGGTTTGGGCCTG
>NW_020526263.1:62500-65000 GCF_003368295.1 Carassius auratus | reverse complement strand
GCTCTCGGAAGCTAAGCAGGTTTGGGCCTGGTTAGTACTTGGATGGGAGACCGCCTGGGAATACCAGGTGCTGTAAGCTTTTTGGAAACTTTTCACTTAGTATATAATAATTTTGCCAAAAAATAGAGTCAATGCCTGATCTCTGAATATTAGCAGGTTTGGGCCTGGTTAGTACATGGTTTGGAGACTGCCTGGGAATACCAGGTGCTTTAAACTTTTTGGAAAATTTCACGATTTATATAATAATCTTGCAAAAAAAAAAAAAAAAAAAAGTCAATGCCCGATATCTGAATCTTAGCAGGTTTAGGTCTGGTTAGTACTTGGATGAGAGACTGCCTAGGAATACCAGGTGCTTTAAGCTTTTGGGTTTTCTTTCCTACTTATATAATGTACTGGTGATTAGATGGGCTGGTCTTTAAATAGCCCTCTCTTTGCAGCAGTCTTCGCTTACGGCCATACCAACCTGGCTATGCCCGATCTCGTCTGCTCTCGGAAGCTAAGCAGGTTTGGGCCTGGTTAGTACTTGGATGGGAGACCGCCTGGGAATACCAGGTGCTGTAAGCTTTTTGGAAACTTTTCACTTAGTATATAATAATTTTGCCAAAAAATAGAGTCAATGCCCGATCTCTGAATATTAGCAGGTTTGGGCCTGGTTAGTACATGGTTTGGAGACTGCCTGGGAATACCAGGTGCTTTAAACTTTTTGGAAAATTTCACGATTTATATAATAATCTTGCAAAAAAAAAAAAAAAAAAAAGTCAATGCCCGATATCTGAATCTTAGCAGGTTTAGGTCTGGTTAGTACTTGGATGAGAGACTGCCTAGGAATACCAGGTGCTTTAAGCTTTTGGGTTTTCTTTCCTACTTATATAATGTACTGGCGATTAGATGGGCTGGTCTTTAAATAGCCCTCTCTTTGCAGCAGTCTTCGCTTACGGCCATACCAACCTGGCTATGCCCGATCTCGTCTGCTCTCGGAAGCTAAGCAGGTTTGGGCCTGGTTAGTACTTGGATGGGAGACCGCCTGGGAATACCAGGTGCTGTAAGCTTTTTGGAAACTTTTCACTTAGTATATAATAATTTTGCCAAAAAATAGAGTCAATGCCCGATCTCTGAATATTAGCAGGTTTGGGCCTGGTTAGTACATGGTTTGGAGACTGCCTGGGAATACCAGGTGCTTTAAACTTTTTGGAAAATTTCACGATTTATATAATAATCTTGCAAAAAAAAAAAAAAAAAAAAAAAGAGTCAATGCCCGATCTCTGAATCTTACCAGGTTTAGGTCTGGTTAGTACTTGGATGAGAGACTGCCTAGGAATACCAGGTGCTTTAAGCTTTTTTGAAACTTTTCACTTTGTATATAATAATTTAGCCAAAAAAATAGAGTCAATGCCCGATCTCTGAATATTAGCAGGTTTGGGCCTGGTTAGTACATGGATGGGAGACTGCCTGGGGAATACCAGGTGCTTTAAACTTTTTGGAAAATTTCACGATTTATATAATAATCTTGCAAAAAAAAAAAAAAAAAAAAAAATGAGTCAATGCCCGATCTCTGAATCTTACCAGGTTTAGGTCTGGTTAGTACTTGGATGAGAGACTGCCTAGGAATACCAGGTGCTTTAAGCTTTTTTGAAACTTTCACTTTGTATATAATAATTTAGCCAAAAAATAGAGTCAATGCCCGATCTCTGAATATAGCAGGTTTGGGCCTGGTTAGTACATGGATGGGAGACTGCCTGGGAATACCAGGTGCTTTAAACTTTTTGGAAATTTTCACGATTTATATAATAATCTTGCAAAAAAAAAAAAAAAAAAAAAAAATGAGTCAATGCCCGATCTCTGAATCTTACCAGGTTTAGGTCTGGTTAGTACTTGGATGAGAGACTGCCTAGGAATACCAGGTGCTTTAAGCTTTTTTGAAACTTTTCACTTTGTATATAATAATTTAGCCAAAAAATAGAGTCAATGCCCGATCTCTGAATATTAGCAGGTTTGGGCCTGGTTAGTACATGGATAGGAGACTGCCTGGGAATACCAGGTGCTTTAAACTTTTTGGAAAATTTCACGATTTATATAATAATCTTGCAAAAAAAAAAAAAAAGTCAATGCCCGATATCTGAATCTTAGCAGGTTTAGGTCTGGTTAGTACTTGGATGAGAGACTGCCTAGGAATACCAGGTGCTTTAAGCTTTTGGGTTTTCTTTCCTACTTATATAATGTACTGGCGATTAGATGGGATGGTCTTTAAATAGCCCTCTCTTTGCAGCAGTCTTCGCTTACGGCCATACCAACCTGGCTATGCCCGATCTCGTCTGCTCTCGGAAGCTAAGCAGGTTTGGGCCTGGTTAGTACTTGGATGGGAGACCGCCTGGGAATACCAGGTGCTGTAAGCTTTTTGGAAACTTTTCACTTAGTATATAATAATTTTGCCAAAAAATAGAGTCAATGCCCGATCTCTGAATATTAGCAGGTTTGGGCCTGGTTAGTACATGGTTTGGAG
>NW_020526263.1:45000-47500 GCF_003368295.1 Carassius auratus | reverse complement strand
GGGCCTGGTTAGTACATGGTTTGGAGACTGCCTGGGAATACCAGGTGCTTTAAACTTTTTGGAAAATTTCACGATTTATATAATAATCTTGCAAAAAAAAAAAAAAAAAAAAAAAAAGAGTCAATGCCCGATCTCTGAATCTTACCAGGTTTAGTTCTGGTTAGTACTTGGATGAGAGACTGCCTAGGAATACCAGGTGCTTTAAGCTTTTTTGAAACTTTTCACTTTGTATATAATAATTTAGCCAAAAAATAGAGTCAATGCCCGATCTCTGAATATTAGCAGGTTTGGGCCTGGTTAGTACATGGATGGGAGACTGCCTGGGAATACCAGGTGCTTTAAACTTTTTGGAAATTTTCACGATTTATATAATAATCTTGCAAAAAAAAAAAAAAAAAAAAAAATGAGTCAATGCCCGATCTCTGAATCTTACCAGGTTTAGGTCTGGTTAGTACTTGGATGAGAGACTGCCTAGGAATACCAGGTGCTTTAAGCTTTTTTGAAACTTTTCACTTTGTATATAATAATTTAGCCAAAAAATAGAGTCAATGCCCGATCTCTGAATATTAGCAGGTTTGGGCCTGGTTAGTACATGGATGGGAGACTGCCTGGGAATACCAGGTGCTTTAAACTTTTTGGAAATTTTCACGATTTATATAATAATCTTGCAAAAAAAAAAAAAAAAAAAAAAAATGAGTCAATGCCCGATCTCTGAATCTTACCAGGTTTAGGTCTGGTTAGTACTTGGATGAGAGACTGCCTAGGAATACCAGGTGCTTTAAGCTTTTTTTGAAACTTTTCACTTTGTATATAATAATTTAGCCAAAAAATAGAGTCAATGCCCGATCTCTGAATATTAGCAGGTTTGGGCCTGGTTAGTACATGGATAGGAGACTGCCTGGGAATACCAGGTGCTTTAAACTTTTTGGAAAATTTCACGATTTATATAATAATCTTGCAAAAAAAAAAAAAAAAGTCAATGCCCGATATCTGAATCTTAGCAGGTTTAGGTCTGGTTAGTACTTGGATGAGAGACTGCCTAGGAATACCAGGTGCTTTAAGCTTTTGGGTTTTTCTTTCCTACTTATATAATGTACTGGCGATTAGATGGGATGGTCTTTAAATAGCCCTCTCTTTGCAGCAGTCTTCGATTACGGCCATACCAACCTGGCTATGCCCGATCTCGTCTGCTCTCGGAAGCTAAGCAGGTTTGGGCCTGGTTAGTACTTGGATGGGAGACCGCCTGGGGAATACCAGGTGCTGTAAGCTTTTTGGAAACTTTTCACTTAGTATATAATAATTTTGCCAAAAAATAGAGTCAATGCCCGATCTCTGAATATTAGCAGGTTTGGGCCTGGTTAGTACATGGTTTGGAGACTGCCTGGGAATACCAGGTGCTTTAAACTTTTTGGAAAATTTCACGATTTATATAATAATCTTGCAAAAAAAAAAAAAAAAAAGTCAATGCCCGATATCTGAATCTTAGCAGGTTTAGGTCTGGTTAGTACTTGGATGAGAGACTGCCTAGGAATACCAGGTGCTTTAAGCTTTTGGGTTTTCTTTCCTACTTATATAATGTACTGGTGATTAGATGGGCTGGTCTTTAAATAGCCCTCTCTTTGCAGCAGTCTTCGCTTACGGCCATACCAACCTGGCTATGCCCGATCTCGTCTGCTCTCGGAAGCTAAGCAGGTTTGGGCCTGGTTAGTACTTGGATGGGAGACCGCCTGGGAATACCAGGTGCTGTAAGCTTTTTGGAAACTTTTCACTTAGTATATAATAATTTTGCCAAAAAATAGAGTCAATGCCCGATCTCTGAATATTAGCAGGTTTGGGCCTGGTTAGTACATGGATGGGAGACTGCCTGGGAATACCAGGTGCTTTAAACTTTTTGGAAAATTTCACGATTTATATAATAATCTTGCAAAAAAAAAAAAAAAAAAAAAAAAGAGTCAATGCCCGATCTCTGAATCTTACCAGGTTTAGGTCTGGTTAGTACTTGGATGAGAGACTGCCTAGGAATACCAGGTGCTTTAAGATTTTTTGAAACTTTTCACTTTGTATATAATAATTTTGCCAAAAAATAGAGTCAATGCCCGATCTCTGAATATTAGCAGGTTTGGGCCTGGTTAGTACATGGTTTGGAGACTGCCTGGGAATACCAGGTGCTTTAAACTTTTTGGAAAATTTCACGATTTATATAATAATCTTGCAAAAAAAAAAAAAAAAAAAAAATGAGTCAATGCCCGATCTCTGAATCTTACCAGGTTTAGGTCTGGTTAGTACTTGGATGAGAGACTGCCTAGGAATACCAGGTGCTTTAAGCTTTTTTGAAACTTTTCACTTTGTATATAATAATTTAGCCAAAAAATAGAGTCAATGCCTGATCTCTGAATATTAGCAGGTTTGGGCCTGGTTAGTACATGGATGGGAGATTGCCTGGGAATACCAGGTGCTTTAAACTTTTTGAAAATTTCACGATTTATATAATAATCTTGCA
>NW_020526263.1:27500-30000 GCF_003368295.1 Carassius auratus | reverse complement strand
GGGAATACCAGGTGCTTTAAACTTTTTGGAAAATTTCACGATTTATATAATAATCTTGCAAAAAAAAAAAAAAAAAAAAAAAAAGAGTCAATGCCCGATCTCTGAATCTTACCAGGTTTAGTTCTGGTTAGTACTTGGATGAGAGACTGCCTAGGAATACCAGGTGCTTTAAGCTTTTTGAAACTTTTCACTTGTATATAATAATTTAGCCAAAAAATAGAGTCAATGCCCGATCTCTGAATATTAGCAGGTTCGGGCCTGGTTAGTACATGGATGGGAGACTGCCTGGGAATACCAGGTGCTTTAAACTTTTTGGAAATTTTCACGATTTATATAATAATCTTGCAAAAAAAAAAAAAAAAAAAAAAAAAGTCAATGGCCCGATAATCTGAATCTTAGCAGGTTTAGGTCTGGTTAGTACTTGGATGAGAGACTGCCTAGGAATACCAGGTGCTTTAGCTTTTGGGTTTTCTTTCCTACTTATATAATGTACCAGCGATTAGATGGGATGGTCTTTAAATAGCCCTCTCTTTGCAGCAGTCTTCGCTTACGGCCATACCAACCTGGCTATGCCCGATCTCGTCTGCTCTCGGAAGCTAAGCAGGTTTGGGCCTGGTTAGTACTTGGATGGGAGACCGCCTGGGAATACCAGGTGCTGTAAGCTTTTTGGAAACTTTTCACTTAGTATATATAATTTTGCCAAAAAATAGAGTCAATGCCCGATCTCTGAATATTAGCAGGTTTGGGCCTGGTTAGTACATGGTTTGGAGACTGCCTGGGAATACCAGGTGCTTTAAACTTTTTGGAAAAATTTCACGATTTATATAATAATCTTGCAAAAAAAAAAAAAAAAAAAAAAAGTCAATGCCCGATATCTGAATCTTAGCAGGTTTAGGTCTGGGTTAGTACTTGGATGAGAGACTGCCTAGGAATACCAGGTGCTTTAAGCTTTTTTGAAACTTTTCACTTTGTATATAATAATTTAGCCAAAAAATAGAGTCAATGCCCGATCTCTGATATTAGCAGGTTTGGGCCTGGTTAGTACATGGATAGGAGACTGCCTGGGAATACCAGGTGCTTTAAACTTTTTGGAAAATTTCACGATTTATATAATAATCTTGCAAAAAAAAAAAAAAAAGTCAATGCCCGATATCTGAATCTTAGCAGGTTTAGGTCTGGTTAGTACTTGGATGAGAGACTGCCTAGGAATACCAGGTGCTTTAAGCTTTTGGGTTTTCTTTCCTACTTATATAATGTACTGGTGATTAGATGGGCTGGTCTTTAAATAGCCCTCTCTTTGCAGCAGTCTTCGCTTACGGCCATACCAACCTGGCTATGCCCGATCTCGTCTGCTCTCGGAAGCTAAGCAGGTTTGGCCCTGGTTAGTACATGGATGGAAGACTGCCTGGGAATACCAGGTGCTTTAAACTTTTTGGAAAATTTCACGATTTATATAATAATCTTGCAAAAAAAAAAAAAAGAGTCAATGCCCGATCTCTGAATCTTACCAGGTTTAGGTTCTGGTTAGTACTGGATGAGAGACTGCCTAGGAATACCAGGTGCTTTAAGATTTTTTGAAACTTTTCACTTTGTATATAATAATTTAGCCAAAAAATAGAGTCAATGCCCGATCTCTGAATATTAGCAGGTTGGGCCTGGTTAGTACATGGTTTGGAGACTGCCTGGGAATACCAGGTGCTTTAAACTTTTTTGGAAAATTTCACGATTTATATAATAATCTTGCAAAAAAAAAAAAAAAAAAAAAAAATAAGAGTCAATGCCCCGATCTCTGAATCTTACCAGGTTTAGGTCTGGTTAGTACTTGGATGAGAGACTGCCTAGGAATACCAGGTGCTTTAAGCTTTTTGAAACTTTTCACTTTGTATATAATAATTTAGACAAAAATAGAGTCAATGCCCGATCTCTGAATATTAGCAGGTTTGGGCCTGGTTAGTACATGGATGGGAGACTGCCTGGGAATACAGGTGCTTTAAACTTTTTGGAAAATTTCACGATTTATATAATAATCTTGCAAAAAAAAAAAAAAAAGAGTCAATGCCCGATCTCTGAATCTTACCAGGTTTTAGGTCTGGTTAGTACTTGGATGAGAGACTGCCTAGGAATACCAGGTGCTTTAAGATTTTTTGAAACTTTTCACTTTGTATATAATAATTTAGCCAAAAAATAGAGTCAATGCCCGATCTCTGAATATTAGCAGGTTTGGGCCTGGTTAGTACATGGATGGGAGACTGCCTGGGAATACCAGGTGCTTTAAAACTTTTTGGAAAATTTCACGATTTATATAATAATCTTGCAAAAAAAAAAAAAAGAGTCAATGCCCGATCTCTGAATCTTACCAGGTTTAGGTCTGGTTAGTACTTGGATGAGAGACTGCCTAGGAATACCAGGTGCTTTAAGATTTTTTTGAAACTTTTCACTTTGTATATAATAATTTTGCCAAAAAATAGAGTCAATGCCCGATCTCTGAATATTAGCAGGT
>NW_020526263.1:12500-22500 GCF_003368295.1 Carassius auratus | reverse complement strand
TTGGATGAGAGACTGCCTAGGAATACCAGGTGCTTTAAGCTTTTGGGTTTTCTTTCCTACTTATATAATGTACTGGCGATTAGATGGGATGGTCTTTAAATAGCCCTCTCTTTGCAGCAGTCTTCGCATACGGCCATACCAACCTGGCTATGCCCGATCTCGTCTGCTCTCGGAAGCTAAGCAGGTTTGGGCCTGGTTAGTACTTGGATGGGAGACCGTCTGGGAATACCAGGTGCTGTAAGCTTTTTGGAAACTTTTCACTTAGTATATAATAATTTTGCCAAAAAATAGAGTCAATGCCCGATCTCTGAATATTAGCAGGTTTGGGCCTGGTTAGTACATGGTTTGGAGACTGCCTGGGAATACCAGGTGCTTTAAACTTTTTGGAAAATTTCACGATTTATATAATAATCTTGCAAAAAAAAAAAAAAAAAAAAAAAAAATGAGTCAATGCCCGATCTCTGAATCTTACCAGGTTTAGGTCTGGTTAGTACTTGGATGAGAGACTGCCTAGGAATACCAGGTGCTTTAAGCTTTTTTGAAACTTTTCACTTTGTATATAATAATTTAGCCAAAAAATAGAGTCAATGCCCGATCTCTGAATATTAGCAGGTTTGGGCCTGGTTAGTACATGGATAGGAGACTGCCTGGGAATACCAGGTGCTTTAAACTTTTTGGAAAATTTCACGATTTATATAATAATCTTGCAAAAAAAAAAAAAAAAAAAAAAAAATGAGTCAATGCCCGATCTCTGAATCTTACCAGGTTTAGGTCTGGTTAATACTTGGATGAGAGACTGCCTAGGAATACCAGGTGCTTTAAAATTTTTTGAAACTTTTCACTTTGTATATAATAATTTTGCCAAAAAATAGAGTCAATGCCCGATCTCTGAATATTAGCAGGTTTGGGCCTGGATAGTACATGGTTTGGAGACTGCCTGGGAATACCAGGTGCTTTAAACTTTTTGGAAAATTTCACGATTTATATAATAATCTTGCAAAAAAAAAAAAAAAAAAAAAAAAAGTCAATGCCCGATATCTGAATCTTAGCAGGTTTAGGTCTGGTTAGTACTTGGATGAGAGACTGCCTAGGAATACCAGGTGCTTTAAGCTTTTGGGTTTTCTTTCCTACTTATATAATGTACTGGCGATTAGATGGGATGGTCTTTAAATAGCCCTCTCTTTGCAGCAGTCTTCGCTTACGGCCATACCAACCTGGCTATGCCCGATCTCGTCTGCTCTCGGAAGCTAAGCAGGTTTGGGCCTGGTTAGTACTTGGATGGGAGACCGTCTGGGAATACCAGGTGCTCTAAGCTTTTTGGAAACTTTTCACTTAGTATATAATAATTTTGCCAAAAAATAGAGTCAATGCCCGATCTCTGAATATTAGCAGGTTTGGGCCTGGTTAGTACATGGTTTGGAGACTGCCTGGGAATACCAGGTGCTTTAAACTTTTTGGAAAATTTCACGATTTATATAATAATCTTGCAAAAAAAAAAAAAAAAAAAAAAAAAAAGTCAATGCCCGATATCTGAATCTTAGCAGGTTTAGGTCTGGTTAGTACTTGGATGAGAGACTGCCTAGGAATACCAGGTGCTTTAAGCTTTTGGGTTTTCTTTCCTACTTATATAATGTACTGGCGATTAGATGGGATGGTCTTTAAATAGCCCTCTCTTTGCAGCAGTCTTCGCTTACAGCCATACCAACCTGGCTATGCCCGATCTCGTCTGCTCTCGGAAGCTAAGCAGGTTTGGGCCTGGTTAGTACTTGGATGGGAGACCGCCTGGGAATACCAGGTGCTGTAAGCTTTTTGGAAACTTTTCACTTAGTATATAATAATTTTGCCAAAAAATAGAGTCAATGCCCGATCTCTGAATATTAGCAGGTTTGGGCCTGGTTAGTACATGGTTTGGAGACTGCCTGGGAATACCAGGTGCTTTAAACTTTTTGGAAAATTTCACGATTTATATAATAATCTTGCAAAAAAAAAAAAAAAAAAAAAAAAAAAGTCAATGCCCGATATCTGAATCTTAGCAGGTTTAGGTCTGGTTAGTACTTGGATGAGAGACTGCCTAGGAATACCAGGTGCTTTAAGCTTTTGGGTTTTCTTTCCTACTTATATAATGTACTGGTGATTAGATGGGCTGGTCTTTAAATAGCCCTCTCTTTGCAGCAGTCTTCGCTTACGGCCATACCAACCTGGCTATGCCCGATCTCGTCTGCTCTCGGAAGCTAAGCAGGTTTGGGCCTGGTTAGTACTTGGATGGGAGACCGCCTGGGAATACCAGGTGCTGTAAGCTTTTTGGAAACTTTTCACTTAGTATATAATAATTTGCCAAAAAATAGAGTCAATGCCCGATCTCTGAATATTAGCAGGTTTGGGCCTGGTTAGTACATGGTTTGGAGACTGCCTGGGAATACCAGGTGCTTTAAACTTTTTGGAAAATTTCACGATTTATATAATAATCTTGCAAAAAAAAAAAAAAAAAAAAAAAAATGAGTCAATGCCCGATCTCTGAATCTTACCAGGTTTAGGTCTGGTTAGTACTTGGATGAGAGACTGCCTAGGAATACCAGGTGCTTTAAGCTTTTTTGAAACTTTTCACTTTGTATATAATAATTTAGCCAAAAAATAGAGTCAATGCCCGATCTCTGAATATTAGCAGGTTTGGGCCCTGGTTAGTACATGGATAGGAGACTGCCTGGGAATACCAGGTGCTTTAAACTTTTTGGAAAATTTCACGATTTATATAATAATCTTGCCAAAAAAAAAAAAAAAAAAAAAAAATGAGTCAATGCCCGATCTCTGAATCTTACCAGGTTTAGGTCTGGTTAATACTTGGATGAGAGACTGCCTAGGAATACCAGGTGCTTTAAAATTTTTTGAAACTTTTCACTTTGTATATAATAATTTTGCCAAAAAATAGAGTCAATGCCCGATCTCTGAATATTAGCAGGTTTTGGGCCTGGATAGTACATGGTTTGGAGACTGCCTGGGAATACCAGGTGCTTTAAACTTTTTGGAAAATTTCACGATTTATATAATAATCTTGCAAAAAAAAAAAAAAAAAAAAAAAAAAAAAGTCAATGCCCGATATCTGAATCTTAGCAGGTTTAGGTCTGGTTAGTACTTGGATGAGAGACTGCCTAGGAATACCAGGTGCTTTAAGCTTTTGGGTTTTCTTTCCTACTTATATAATGTACTGGCGATTAGATGGGATGGTCTTTAAATAGCCCTCTCTTTGCAGCAGTCTTCGCTTACGGCCATACCAACCTGGCTATGCCCGATCTCGACTGCTCTCGGAAGCTAAGCAGGTTTGGGCCTGGTTAGTACTTGGATGGGAGACCGTCTGGGAATACCAGGTGCTCTAAGCTTTTTGGAAACTTTTCACTTAGTATATAATAATTTTGCCAAAAAATAGAGTCAATGCCCGATCTCTGAATATTAGCAGGTTTGGGCCTGGTTAGTACATGGTTTGGAGACTGCCTGGGAATACCAGGTGCTTTAAACTTTTTGGAAAATTTCACGATTATATAATAATCTTGCAAAAAAAAAAAAAAAAAAAAAAGTCAATGCCCGATATCTGAATCTTAGCAGGTTTAGGTCTGGGTTAGTACTTGGATGAGAGACTGCCTAGGAATACCAGGTGCTTTAAGCTTTTGGGTTTTCTTTCCTACTTATATAATGTACTGGTGATTAGATGGGCTGGTCTTTAAATAGCCCTCTCTTTGCAGCAGTCCTTCGCTTACGGCCATACAACCTGGCTATGCCCATCTCGTCTGCTCTCGGAAGCTAAGCAGGTTTGGGCCTGGTTAGTACTTGGATGGGAGACCGCCTGGGAATACCAGGTGCTGTAAGCTTTTTGGAAACTTTTCACTTAGTATATAATAATTTTGCCAAAAAATAGAGTCAATGCCCGATCTCTGAATATTAGCAGGTTTGGGCCTGGTTAGTACATGGATGGGAGACTGCCTGGGAATACCAGGTGCTTTAAACTTTTTGGAATTTTCACGATTTATATAATAATCTTGCAAAAAAAAAAAAAAAAAAAAAAAAATGAGTCAATGCCCGATCTCTGAATCTTACCAGGTTTAGGTCTGGTTAGTACTTGGATGAGAGACTGCCTAGGAATACCAGGTGCTTTAAGCTTTTTTGAAACTTTTCACTTTGTATATAATAATTTAGCCAAAAAATAGAGTCAATGCCCGATCTCTGAATATTAGCAGGTTTGGGCCTGGTTAGTACATGGATAGGAGACTGCCTGGGAATACCAGGTGCTTTAAACTTTTTGTAAAATTTCACGATTTATATAATAATCTTGCAAAAAAAAAAAAAGTCAATGCCCGATATCTGAATCTTAGCAGGTTTAGGTCCTGGTTAGTACTTGGATGAGAGACTACCTAGGAATACCAGGTGCTTTAAGCTTTTGGGTTTTCTTTCCTACTTATATAATATACTGGTGATTAGATGGGCTGGTCTTTAAATAGCCCTCTCTTTGCAGCAGTCTTCGCTTACGGCCATACCAACCTGGCTATGCCCGATCTCGTCTGCTCTCGGAAGCTAAGCAGGTTTGGGCCTGGTTAGTACTTGGATGGGAGACCGCCTGGGAATACCAGGTGCTGTAAGCTTTTTGGAAACTTTTCACTTAGTATATAATAATTTTGCCAAAAAATAGAGTCAATGCCCGATCTCTGAATATTAGCAGGTTTGGGCCTGGTTAGTACATGGTTTGGAGACTGCCTGGGAATACCAGGTGCTTTAAACTTTTTGGAAAATTTCACGATTTATATAATAATCTTGCAAAAAAAAAAAAAAAAAAAAAAGTCAATGCCCGATCTCTGAATCTTACCAGGTTTAGGTCTGGTTAGTACTTGGATGAGAGACTGCCTAGGAATACCAGGTGCTTTAAGCTTTTTGAAACTTTTCACTTTGTATATAATAATTTTGCCAAAAAATAGAGTCAATGCCCGATCTCTGAATATTAGCAGGTTTGGGCCTGGTTAGTACATGGATTGGAGACTGCCTGGGAATACCAGGTGCTTTAAACTTTTTGGAAAATTTCACGATTTATATAATAATCTTGCAAAAAAAAAAAAAAAAAAAAAAAAGTCAATGCCCGATATCTGAATCTTAGCAGGTTTAGGTCTGGTTAGTACTTGGATGAGAGACTGCCTAGGAATACCAGGTGCTTTAAGCTTTTGGGTTTTCTTTCCTACTATATAATGTACTGGCGATTAGATGGGATGGTCTTTAAATAGCCCTCTCTTTGCAGCAGTCCTTCGCTTACAGCCATACCAACCTGGCTATGCCCGATCTCGTCTGCTCTGGAAGCTAAGCAGGTTTGGGCCTGGTTAGTACTTGGATGGGAGACCGCCTGGGAATACCAGGTGCTGGTAAGCTTTTTGGAACTTTTCACTTAGTATATAATAATTTTTGCCAAAAAATAGAGTCAATGCCCCGATCTCTGAATATTAGCAGGTTTGGGCCTGGTTAGTACATGGTTTGGAGACTGCCTGGGGAATACCAGGTGCTTTAAACTTTTTGGAAAATTTCACGATTTATATAATAATCTTGCAAAAAAAAAAAAAAAAAAAAAAAAGTCAATGCCCGATCTCTGAATCTTACCAGGTTTAGGTCTGGTTAGTACTTGGATGAGAGACTGCCTAGGAATACCAGGTGCTCTAGATTTTTTGGAAACTTTTTCACTTAGTATATAATAATTTTGCCAAAAAAATAGAGTCAATGCCCGATCTCTGAATATTAGCAGGTTTGGGCCTGGTTAGTACATGGTTTGGAGACTGCCTGGGAATACCAGGTGCTTTAAACTTTTTGGAAAATTTCACGATTTATATAATAATCTTGCAAAAAAAAAAAAAAAAAAAAAAAAAGTCAATGCCCGATATCTGAATCTTAGCAGGTTTAGGTCTGGTTAGTACTTGGATGAGAGACTGCCTAGGAATACCAGGTGCTTTAAGCTTTTGGGTTTTCTTCCTACTTATATAATGTACTGGCGATTAGATGGGATGGTCTTTAAATAGCCCTCTCTTTGCAGCAGTCTTCGCTTACGGCCATACCAACCTGGCTATGCCCGATCTCGTCTGCTCTCGGAAGCTAAGCAGGTTTGGGCCTGGTTAGTACTTGGATGGGAAGACCGGCCTGGGACAATACCAGGTGCTGTAAGCTTTTTGGAAACCTTTTCACTTAGTATATAATAATTTTGCCAAAAAATAGAGTCAATGCCCGATCTCTGAATATAGCAGGTTTTGGGGCCTGGTTAGTAACATGGTTTGGAGACTGCCTGGGAATACCAGGTGCTTTTAAACTTTTTGGAAAATTTCACTGATTTATATAATAATCTTGCAAAAAAAAAAAAAAAAAAAAAAAGTCAATGCCCGATATCTGAATCTTAGCAGGTTTAGGTCTGGTTAGTACTTGGATGAGAGACTGCCTAGGAATACCAGGTGCTTTAAGCTTTTGGGTTTTCTTTCCTACTTATATAATGTACTGGCGATTAGATGGGATGGTCTTTAAATAGCCCTCTCTTTGCAGCAGTCTTCGCTTACAGCCATACCAACCTGGCTATGCCCGATCTCTGTCTGCTCTCGGAAGCTAAGCAGTTGGGCCTGGTTAGTACTTGGATGGGAGACCGCCTGGGAATACCAGGTGCTGTAAGCTTTTGGAAACTTTTCACTTAGTATATAATAATTTTGCCAAAAAATAGAGTCAATGCCCGATCTCTGAATATTAGCAGGTTTGGGCCTGGTTAGTGACATGGTTTGGAGACTGCCTGGGAATACCAGGTGCTTAAACTTTTTGGAAAATTTCACGATTTATATAATAATCTTGCAAAAAAAAAAAAAAAAAAAAAAAGTCAATGCCCGATATCTGAATCTTAGCAGGTTTAGGTCTGGTTAGTACTTGGATGAGAGACTGCCTAGGAATACCAGGTGCTTTAAGCTTTTGGGTTTTCTTTCCTACTTATATAATGTACTGGTGATTAGATGGGCTGGTCTTTAAATAGCCCTCTCTTTGCAGCAGTCTTCGCTTACGGCCATACCAACCTGGCTATGCCCGATCTCGTCTGCTCTCGGAAGCTAAGCAGGTTTGGGCCTGGTTAGTACTTGGATGGGAGACCGCCTGGGAATACCAGGTGCTGTAAGCTTTTTGGAAACTTTTCACTTAGTATATAATAATTTTGCCAAAAAATAGAGTCAATGCCCGATCTCTGAATATTAGCAGGTTTGGGCCTGTTAGTACATGGTTTGGAGACTGCCTGGGAATACCAGGTGCTTTAAACTTTTTGGAAAATTTCACGATTTATATAATAATCTTGCAAAAAAAAAAAAAAAAAAAAAGAGTCAATGCCCGATCTCTGAATCTTACCAGGTTAGTTCTGGTTAGTACTTGGATGAGAGACTGCCTAGGAATACCAGGTGCTTTAAGCTTTTTTGAAACTTTTCACTTGTATATAATAATTTAGCCAAAAAATAGAGTCAATGCCCGATCTCTGAATATTAGCAGGTTTGGGCCTGGTTAGTACATGGATGGGAGACTGCCTGGGAATACCAGGTGCTTTAAACTTTTTGGAAATTTTCACGATTTATATAATAATCTTGCAAAAAAAAAAAAAAAAAAAAAAAAAAATGAGTCAATGCCCGATCTCTGAATCTTACCAGGTTTAGGTCTGGTTAGTACTTGGATGAGAGACTGCCTAGGAATACCAGGTGCTTTAAGCTTTTTTGAAACTTTTCACTTTGTATATAATAATTTAGCCAAAAATAGAGTCAATGCCCGATCTCTGAATATTAGCAGTTGGGGCCTGGTTAGTACATGGATAGGAGACTGCCTGGGAATACCAGGTGCTTTAAACCTTTTTGGAAAATTTCACGATTTATATAATAATCTTGCAAAAAAAAAAAAAAAAAAAAAAAAGTCAATGCCCGATCTCTGAATCTTAGCAGGTTTAGGTCTGGTTAGTACTTGGATGAGAAGACTGCCTAGGAATACCAGGTGCTTTAAGCTTTTGGGTTTTCTTTCCTACTTATATAATGTACTGGCGATTAGATGGGATGGTCTTTAAATAGCCCTCTCTTTGCAGCAGTCTTCGCTTACGGCCATACCAACCTGCGCTATGCCCCGATCTCGCTGCTCTCGGAAGCTAAGCAGGTTTGGGCCTGGTTAGTACTTGGATGGGAGACCGCTGGGAATACCAGGTGCTGTAAGCTTTTTTGGAAACTTTCACTTAGTATATAATAATTTTGCCAAAAAATAGAGTCAATGCCCGATCTCTGAATATTAGCAGGTTTGGGCCTGGTTAGTACATGGTTTGGAGACTGCCTGGGAATACCAGGTGCTTTAAACTTTTTGGAAAATTTCACGATTTATATAATAATCTTGCAAAAAAAAAAAAAAAAAAAAAAAAGTCAATGCCCGATATCTGAATCTTAGCAGGTTTAGGTCTGGTTAGTACTTGGATGAGAGACTGCCTAGGAATACCAGGTGCCTTTAAGCTTTTTGGGTTTTCTTTCCTACTTATATAATGTACTGGCGATTAGATGGGATGGTCTTTAAATAGCCCTCTCTTTGCAGCAGTCTTCGCTTACGGCCATACCACCTGGCTATGCCCGATCCTCGTCTGCTCTCGGAAGCTAAGCAGGGTTGGGCCTGGTTAGTACTTGGATGGGAGACCGTCTGGGAATACCAGGTGCTGTAAGCTTTTTTGGAAACTTTTCACTTAGTATATAATAATTTTGCCAAAAAATAGAGTCAATGCCCGATCTCTGAATATTAGCAGGTTTTTGGGCCTGGTTAGTACATTGTTTGGAGACTGCTGGGAATACCAGGTGCTTTAAACTTTTTGGAAAATTTCACGATTATATAATATCTTTGCAAAAAAAAAAAAAAAAAAAAAAAGTCAATGCCCGATATCTGAATCTAGCAGGTTTAGGTTGGTTAGTACTCTTGGATGAGAGACTGCCTAGGAATACCAGGTGCTTTAAGCTTTTGGGTTTTCTTTCCTACTTATATAATGTAACTGGCGATTAGATGGGACTGGTCTTTAAATAGCCCTCTCTTTGCAGCAGTCTTCGCTTACAGGCCATACCAACCTGGCTATGCCGATCTCGTCTGCTCTCGGAAGCTAAGCAGGTTTGGGCCTGGTTAGTACTTGGATGGGAAGAACCGCCTGGGAATACCAGGTGCTGTAAGCTTTTTGGAAACTTTTCACTTAGTATATAATATTTTGCCAAAAAATAGAGTCAATGCCCGATCTCTGAATATTAGCAGGTTGGGCCTGGCTTAGTACATGGATGGGAGACTGCTGGGAATACCAGGTGCTTTAAACTTTTTTGGAAATTTTCACGATTTATATAATAATCTTGCAAAAAAAAAAAAAAAAAAAAAAAAAATGAGTCAATGCCCGATCTCTGAATCTTACCAGGTTAGGTCTGGTTAGTACTTGGATGAGGAGACTGCTAGGAATACCAGGTGCTTTAAGCTTTTTTGAAACTTTTCACTTTGTATATAATAATTTAGCCAAAAATAGAGTCAATGCCCGATCTCTGAATATTAGCAGTTTGGGCCTGGTTAGTACATGGATAGGAAGACTTGCCTGGGAATAACCAGGTGCTTTAACTTTTTGTAAAATTTCACGATTTATATAATAATCTTGCAAAAAAAAAAAAAAAGTCAATGCCCGATATCTGAATCTTAGCAGGTTTAGGTCTGGTTAGTACTTGGATGAGAGACTACCTAGGAATACCAGGTGCTTTAAGCTTTTGGGTTTTCTTTGCTACTTATATAATATACTGGTGATTAGATGGGCTGGTCTTTAAATAGCCCTCTCTTTGCAGCAGTCTTCGCTTACGGCCATACCAAACCTGGCTATGCCCGATCTCGTCTGCTCTCGGAGCTAAGCAGGTTTGGGCCTGTTAGTACTTGGATGGGAGACCGCCTGGGAATACCAGGTGCTGTAAGCTTTTTGGAAACTTTTCACTTAGTA
>NW_020526263.1:5000-7500 GCF_003368295.1 Carassius auratus | reverse complement strand
TTAGTACATGGATGGGAGACTGCCTGGGAATACCAGGTGCTTTAAACTTTTTGGAAATTTCACGATTTATATAATAATCTTGCAAAAAAAAAAAAAAAAAAAAAAAATGAGTCAATGCCCGATCTCTGAATCTTACCAGGTTTTAGGTCTGGTTAGTACTTGGATGAGAGACTGCCTAGGAATACCAGGTGCTTTAAGCTTTTTTGAAACTTTTCACTTTGTATATAATAATTTAGCCAAAAAATAGAGTCAATGCCCGATCTCTGAATATTAGCAGGTTTGGGCCTGGTTAGTACATGGATAGGAGACTGCCTGGGAATACCAGGTGCTTTAAAACTTTTTGGAAAATTTCACGATTTATATAATAATCTTGCAAAAAAAAAAAAAAAAAAAAAAATGAGTCAATGCCCGATCTCTGAATCTTACCAGGTTTAGGTCTGGTTAATACTTGGATGAGAGACTGCCTAGGAATACCAGGTGCTTTAAAATTTTTTTGAAACTTTTCACTTTGTATATAATAATTTTGCCAAAAAATAGAGTCAATGCCCGATCTCTGAATATTAGCAGGTTTGGGCCTGGTTAGTACATGGTTTGGAGACTGCCTGGGAATACCAGGTGCTTTAAACTTTTTGGAAAATTTCACGATTTATATAATAATCTTGCAAAAAAAAAAAAAAAAAAAAAAAGTCAATGCCCGATATCTGAATCTTAGCAGGTTTAGGTCTGGTTAGTACTTGGATGAGAGACTGCCTAGGAATACCAGGTGCTTTAAGCTTTGGGTTTTCTTTCCTACTTATATAATGTACTGGCGATTAGATGGGATGGTCTTTAAATAGCCCTCTCTTTGCAGCAGTCTTCGCTTACGGCCATACCAACCTGGCTATGCCCGATCTCGTCTGCTCTCGGAAGCTAAGCAGGTTTGGGCCTGGTTAGTACTTGGATGGGAGACCGTCTGGGAATACCAGGTGCTGTAAGCTTTTTGGAAACTTTTCACTTAGTATATAATAATTTTGCCAAAAAATAGAGTCAATGCCCGATCTCTGAATATTAGCAGGTTTGGGCCTGGTTAGTACATGGTTTGGAGACTGCCTGGGAATACCAGGTGCTTTAAACTTTTTGGAAAATTTCACGATTTATATAATAATCTTGCAAAAAAAAAAAAAAAAAAAAAAAAAGTCAATGCCCGATATCTGAATCTTAGCAGGTTTAGGTCTGGTTAGTACTTGGATGAGAGACTGCCTAGGAATACCAGGTGCTTTAAGCTTTTGGGTTTTCTTTGCTACTTATATAATTACTGGCGATTAGATGGGCTGGTCTTTAAATAGCCCTCTCTTTGCAGCAGTCTTCGCTTACGGCCATACCAACCTGGCTATGCCCGATCTCGTCTGCTCTCGGAAGCTAAGCAGGTTTGGGCCTGGTTAGTACTTGGATGGGAGACCGCCTGGGAATACCAGGTGCTGTAAGCTTTTTGGAAACTTTTCACTTAGTATATAATAATTTTGCCAAAAAATAGAGTCAATGCCCGATCTCTGAATATTAGCAGGTTTGGGCCTGGTTAGTACATGGATAGGAGACTGCCTGGGAATACCAGGTGCTTTAAACTTTTTGGAAAATTTCACGATTTATATAATAATCTTGCAAAAAAAAATAAAAATAAAAAAAAATGAGTCAATGCCCGATCTCTGAATCTTACCAGGTTTAGGTCTGGTTAGTACTTGGATGAGAGACTGCCTAGGAATACCAGGTGCTTTAAAATTTTTGAAACTTTTCACTTTGTATATAATAATTTTGCCAAAAAAATAGAGTCAATGCCCGATCTCTGAATATTAGCAGGTTTGGGCCTGGTTAGTACATGGTTTGGAGACTGCCTGGGAATACCAGGTGCTTTAAACTTTTTGGAAAATTTCACGATTTATATAATAATCTTGCAAAAAAAAAAAAAAAAAAATGAGTCAATGCCCGATCTCTGAATCTTACCAGGTTTAGGTCTGGTTAGTACTTGGATGAGAGACTGCCTAGGAATACCAGGTGCTTTAAGCTTTTGGGTTTTCTTTCCTACTTATATAATGTACTGGCGATTAGATGGGATGGTCTTTAAATAGCCCTCTCTTTGCAGCAGTCTTCGCTTACGGCCATACCAACCTGGCTATGCCCGATCTCGTCTGCTCTCGGAAGCTAAGCAGGTTTGGGCCTGGTTAGTACTTGGATGGGAGACCGCCTGGGAATACCAGGTGCTGTAAGCTTTTTGGAAACTTTTCACTTAGTATATAATAATTTTGCCAAAAAATAGAGTCAATGCCCGATCTCTGAATATTAGCAGGTTTGGGCCTGGTTAGTACATGGTTTGTAGACTGCCTGGGAATACCAGGTGCTTTAAACTTTTTGGAAAATTTCACGATTTATATAATAATCTTGCAAAAAAAAAAAAAAAAAAAAGTCAATGCCCGATATCTGAATCTTAGCAGGTTTAGGTCTGGTTAGTACTTGGATGAGAGACTGC
>NW_020526263.1:0-2500 GCF_003368295.1 Carassius auratus | reverse complement strand
AAAAATAGAGTCAATGCCCGATCTCTGAATATTAGCAGGTTTGGGCCTGGTTAGTACATGGTTTGGAGACTGCCTGGGAATACCAGGTGCTTTAAACTTTTTGGAAAATTTCACGATTTATATAATAATCTTGCAAAAAAAAAAAAAAAAAAAAAGTCAATGCCCGATATCTGAATCTTAGCAGGTTTAGGTCTGGTTAGTACTTGGATGAGAGACTGCCTAGGAATACCAGGTGCTTTAAGCTTTTGGGTTTTCTTTCCTACTTATATAATGTACTGGTGATTAGATGGGCTGGTCTTTAAATAGCCCTCTCTTTGCAGCAGTCTTCGCTTACGGCCAGACCAACCTGACGGCGCTAGAGAGTCTGACAGGAAGTACTGTGCTGCAGTTGGAGAGAAAGGCTCTCCACATTTTTTTTTCATTTGTTTTGTTTTTGTTTAATATCAAGTTAAAAAGTTTGAAGTATTTTGTTTTTGTTAACGTCGTTTTAACCCCGGGCAGTTTTAAACTGTCTGGGGTTTGAGCTATTTTATTTTGTTTGTTTGTGTTTTTTTTTTTTTTTTTTTTTTTTTGTGGCTAAGCTATTTAACAAGGATGGAAACAATGGCTAATGGATCAGATCTGGACAAGGTTTTTGAGGAAAAGAACAATGATTTGAAGGAGACACTACTTTGGAAAAACGGATTATGAAAAACGATGGAAAGGATTACAATGAAACATGGGCAACTGTTGTATCAAGAAGGAAAAGAAATGGAGCTGAAATGGAGAAAGGCCGCACTGAACAGCAACCAACTACACAAGGTAAAGAAAAGTTTGATACAAAAGGAGAAAAGAGACAAGAAGAATGTCGGAGAAATGAAATGATAAATAGATTAAAAGACAAAATGAAATATCAGAGGGAATACAAGAAAGAAACAACACTGACAATGACTGTGGAAAATCCAGAAAAACTAACTGCCATCATGAATAATTAAAGCTATTGAGGACATTACTGGAAAAGGTAAACTATATGGACTAAGGAAAAAAAAATGACTTCGAGTATGAGCTTACATTGGAGAATCAACTAGACTGTGACAATTTATTGAATGGACTACTATTGAATGGACAAATGTGTAAAATAAGCAAACTTTGTGAAATGGAGAGGGTCGTTTCTTTTTTACGTTTGCCAAATTATATCAATGACAAGGATGTACTACAAAAACTGCAAAGCTGGGGAGTTACACCGATACTGCCGTTGAGAAGGAGGTATTACCCAGGGACAATGGTGGCAGATGGGACAAGATTTATTCGAGTCAAATTCCCTAAGGGACGTGGTGTCCCTTCCATATAACACCAGTTTTGAAACAGAGGAAGGAATACAGTTCTTCAGAGTCATTCATGATCAGCAAGTAAAAATATGCAGAATATGTTCAAGTGCTGAACAAGAAAAGAAAGACTGCCCTCTACTAACATGCAGAGAATGCCTGGAGCAGGGGCATTATGCGCGGGACTGTACAGCCCTGCGGTGCCAAGGCTGCAGAAAGGCATTGCCAACATGCGCATTGTGAAACGGATGAAGAGGAACATGAGGAAATGGAAATGGAGATGCATAATGAAGTGGAGCATTTGGAGGAGGCTGATAAAGAAAATACATCACAAAAACAAGTGGATTAACAAAGGATGTACTGAGCAGTGAAGGAGAGGAAGAAGAAGAGGAAGAAGAAGAAGAGGAAACAAGTGAAGGAATGAGCCAGAATGGGGAAGAAAAAGTGATGACTGGACTAAACAATCTGTGAAAAATGTGGAGCAGGGATGCCAATGGTAAATAAAGAAGATAATAATGGAACAAAGGATAGTACAATCCCGGAAGAGGTAAGCGACATTGGGGAGAGAAAAAAAAGTTTTTTGAGCAGGGGGACTAAAGGGAAAACAACAGGACAAATAAACATTGAAAAGGTCTTGGAAAGGACAAAGAATAAGACGAGAATCTAAAGAAAAAAAGAAGAAGAAGTAGCAGATAATTGCTTTAAAGAGATGTTGATTTGAGAGAGACTGAACAAAAGTGATGTGCGGGTTTTGTTTTGCATTTATATTTTTCTTTTTTTGTTCATGGAGTCAGTTGAAACTAGTTGTAATCAATGCAAGAGGATTGTCAACTAGGACTAAATTTGAAAATGTACTCTATTTAACAAAGAAGAGTGATATATATGTATACAAGAAACTGGATGGAATGAAGACATTGTTAATTGGTTTTAAGAAAATATGGATGGAGAATTTTTTTACAATAATGACCCAAACAGGAAAAAAGGAGTAGCAATTTTAATTAGAAGGGGAGTGACAGAAAAAGCAACAGAAATGTTCACAGATAATGTAGGAAGATTGTTAGTAGTTAAAGTCAAAAGCAAAGAAGAAGAATTAACGATATGTACAATTCATGCACCAAATGACCGTTTAGAAAGAGTCATCTTTTTAAAAATTTAAATGTTTTAATGGATGGGTTATACAAAAAGGAATTTTAATT